>NC_056735.1:659613900-659731400 GCF_019279795.1 Protopterus annectens
AATATAATTCATAATGAGGGTGAATCAAAGAACACATACATGTGCACATGGCCCTATAAATGTGTGCAAGGAGCCTATGGTTTAAAAACAGTTCAAAGCTAAATGTGATCCTCCACTGTCAGATGCATTTTCTTTCAATGTGGGTTTTATGCCATTTCAGTGAATGTGAGTTTCAAGGGCAGAGAAGTTTACTGCTCATGCTAAGTTTGTTTTCATTGTGAGACTGTATTGTTTAGCAAATGGCTCAGTGTTAGTGCTATTTTATTTCAATATCTGTAATCATTGTAGAAGTAAATAAGAAAACACGCTCCCTATATCTTTATTTAAAATATCTATGATAATTCTTTCCATGGCTTTACATACAAGACCAGTCAGACTTATGGTCTGTGGTTATCCAGGTCAGTAGAAGACCAAACCTTGTGCTAAGGATTAACTGCTGCATTCCTCCATTCACTAAGGATGAAGCCAATTAGCAGGCTAATGTTGGACGGTGATTTTAGAGTGCTTGATAGCTCATGTTTCATGCTATCCAAGAGGTATCCCAGGATATTATCAAGGCCCATTGAGATGTTATTCTTTGCCTTGGACAGTGCATTGTAGACCTATTTGCTAGTGATATTCAGAAGAGTTATGGTAGGAGGCGTCTCCTGAGAGGTATTGAGGGGAAAAAGGGGGTGAAACTGGAATTAAATGTATCAGCCAATAGGTTTGCTATATCCTCTGATTCTTTTTAAGTGGTTTCATTTACAATTTGTTCAGCACACTGTCGTGTTACCTTTGAGGTTGTGAACAAAGCTGATGAAGGCCTTGTGGTTATCCTTTTTCTTTGAGGATATTTCTGCCTTAAATTTGGCTTTGATGGGCTTGATAAGACTTCTGAGTTGCTTATTTAGTTTGAGGGGTATTGCACTTCCTAGTTTTGGCCATGTTTTTCATCCTTTTGTTATATGACTTGTTGATATTGGGATTCCACCAGGGTGGCTCGTTATTTGAGTTGGTTCTCTGCTTATTCCTTGTGGGTACAGCTACCTCACTGCAGCTGCTTACATGATGGTATATGGTTTCTGTAAACAATTTGCATAGTGGTAGCAGAGTTCACATCTTTTTGAGGGATGGAAATTTTAGCATGGTATAAGTCATTAGTACAAGATTTGCTTTGGAATAATTTCTAAATGTTTGAGGGTTAGATGGCATTCACTTGTGACAAGTGTTTGGAAAGGTACATACCAAAAGGGGTATTATAATCACTCAGTGATTGGCCTAATGAGTGCCAAGTAGTGGGGAATAATTATATGCCTGGATCTGGATGACATATCTTTAGATATAAGTTGTACAATGAAAAAGGATTTCCCTACAATAGTGAGTATGTTGGGCCCTTTGAAGTCTCACCTTCATGCAAGGGAATGTCTGTTGCAGTCTTTCATTCATCCAACACAAAACCTGTTTTGAGATTGGTATTGAATAGCCTTTGTAGAGGGTTCGACATATCAGTTTTCAGACTAACCAGTAGGCAGTCTACTATGTTATCCAGTCGCAATAGACATTATGTTCTTGGCTTTGGGTATTAACTTCAGAAATTGAGATATTTGAGGGGGTTATAGATGCAGGTATTTGATGTGCGAATACTGGAAGATTGGTGGATGAAGTTCAATCTCAATTAGTTGGGCAGTGGATTGGCCATATCCTCTGGTCCAAGTATGTGATATCATTTCTTATCAGCTCACTGTAGTGTCAGTCATTGTTTGAGATTTCTAGCACAGTTAAAAAAAAAAACTTTGTGGTTTATCTTTCACCTGGGTTTATATTTTTACCGCCTATCAGGCTTTGGTTGATTTGATCACAGTTCCGAGTTTCTTGTTTAGTTTAGTGAGAGTGTTTTTAGCTTTCTAAGTTGCATTTATTTTTACATGCAGTGAGTATTTTTTCTTGATTATGCTGCCCATAGGACTTTATTTTTGAATTTAGTGTTGCATTTATTTCTGATGGGGGAAGACGTGTCTATGGAACTATTTAAATATGCATAGAGCTTGGCAGTAAATTATTCTCTACAGTGGAAGCTTGAAACAGGCTTAGTAGAGGGACCCCATCCCCAACTAATGCCCAGTACCCAACATAATCAGAAACCAGCACCACTCAGATACAGTATGTGCACACGAGATCACTTACACTAGCTTACAAGGGGGTTGAGAATGGTGTGGTAATTTTCTTTGACATTTTCAATCAAACCTGAGTGTCTTCATTTGTTTTTTTAGCATGTAACAGCATAGGGCTATACATAAAGTGATTGGTTTCATTTTGTGGGAGGGTAGGGAAGCAGTCTGCATTTGCAGATATGTTTTTTGTGTTTTCAAGCTGTTGCCTTCTCAGGATATTGGATGGTATCATGTCAGCTTTGAACATTAAACTTTGAGCAAAACTTATTTCTTGAATTTCATTTCTTTCCAGTAATGTTGTTCAGACTATCACTGGATCATAAGACTAGAAAAAACTCCAAACAAGTTCCTTAGAGCATGTAGCAGTCCCACTGGTTCTGGGACCTAGGGCAATTTTCTTGCTTTAACCAATTTCCTTTCAGCAAAGGCTTGAGATTCACAGAATGTAAGCAGGGTAGTAAGGATGTAAATTTCAACAGCTTTAGTTTTTGCTTGATTGACTCCCATGGGTATACATCTTTATTTATTGTCAGTGGCAGTATGAATGTATTCTGTAATATTCAACTTGCTGTGACATCATGTGTTCCACTTATATACACTAACTTGTTTGTGTTTTTTTTCCACTTTGAGCGTTATTCTTCAAAACTACCATAATAATTAGTTTGAATCTTCTCTTTTTTTTCCTTATCTTCTACATGATTGTCAAACCCTTTCCTATGTAAATATGTTTCTAGTATTATTATATTGTTTTGTAATCTTTGTACTCATGTTCTTGATGTTAATCTCCATTGACAATGTATTAAATTTTTATTTTCCTGAACTATTAGTGTAATTGGAGCTTAAAAATAAATAAAAAAATAAATAAACTGAGCCCAGCTAAAATGTATTTGTTGTTGGGAATGTAAGATTTACCATTCCAAAAGGCTTAGTGTGAGTGTAGGCCATAGGAGTGATCAGCCATTGCCAGGTAACCCATGCGGGTGGAAGGGTGTGAGTGTAGGCCATAGGAGTGAGCTGCGATTACCAGGTAACCCATGTGGGTGGAAGGGAGGTGGCTGCAGCTCATAGCTTGGGTGTTACCTCGGGAGAGCTCTATATGTTGTACCTCAGACTACAATTCTGTGGAGCACGTGCTGCCTAGAACCGACCAGTCCTTTAGTTGGCAGCACTGCTGGAGCTCTAATGAGCCACTACAGGAGTTAGGAGCTGAAAGGGGAAGAAGGGTAATCTTGGGGAGGGCAAACTGATCTGTCCTACTGTAACTGGAAAGGTATTTTGTTTTTTGACTTATGGAAGATGTACCTTTGAAATGAAATGTTCATGCAGCATGTAAGTAATTACTACCCTGGCATATACTTGCAAGTGATCTGTTCAGAGATCAGCAATATGAAGGGGCGTGGCTTGGTCAGTAGTGTTAATGTGGGTGTGGCTTTCTGATGGGGCAGCAGTCTGGGAGCTGTGAGTACAAATTTGAAAATCCTGGCTACACCCCTGCCTCTTAGTTGCCTATTTACTTCAAAGAGAGAGTTTCTATCTTTATGAGAATTACTCTTCCTGATTTTTGCCATATTTTGTTTCTTTTTGTTGTATATCCTGTTTAATTTGGGATGCCACCAAGGCAGTTTGTTTCTGGGGCTAGTCCTGGGCTTAA
Source organism: Protopterus annectens (assembly GCF_019279795.1). NCBI lineage: Eukaryota > Metazoa > Chordata > Ceratodontiformes > Protopteridae > Protopterus > Protopterus annectens. The sequence continues at coordinate 659,617,705 of NC_056735.1, forward strand.
TTTTGGTAGGTACAGCAGCCTCTATGCAGCAGCCATTGACATAGCTGTACAGAGTTTCTGAGAGCAATTCAGCATTGACTGCCATGTTTTCTGATTTTGGAGGGGCATTGAATTTTGACAAACCATTGCTTAATAAAAGGTAGTTTGCCTTGGAATATTTCTTGTTACTGGTTTTAATGGGATTTCAGAGTTGATTTTGATTTCAAAGGAGACAACCTTATGGTTGGATCTTACCAGGGAGGATGAGGCATTGAAGGGTGCAGCATTCTCCCATATTTGAAAGCACAAGGTCCAGTATGTTGGAGTCTGTATTGAGCGTATTCACTATTTGGTCAAGGGTGTTTGTATTTATAAAGTCCAGCAATCTCTGTGACTGTAGATTTGAGGTGGTGTAGGATTTCCAGTCTATAGAGGGGTAATTAAAATCTCTCAGGAGTATGGTGTTAGGTTGGATGGTAGGTGTCTCCAGCAGGTCTGTTGTGAGCTTTATGGGACATAGAGGGTGACCTATAGCTGGCTAGGATATGGTATGGGATTTTGGCTGCGGTGATCTGCACGTGGAAAAACACCATCCTGTTTGACCACCTTACAAGTACTGATGTATATGGAGACACTGACTCCTTTAGCTCTTGTCAGTGCAGCTACTGGTCTAAAAGTGTGGAAGGCACTGAAACCTTTCTTTGCCAGGGTATTCTCTGCCACTTCAAACCATATCTTGGTACTGCCCAGATGTCTATATTCTTGAGTGTGAGGAGGGCTGAGGGAGTATAGTTTTTAAGTCAAAGCCAAGTCAAAGTGAACTTTATTGTCATTTAGACTATACAACTTATTCATCACTGAGCCAAATTTCGTTAATCCATCTCATGGTGGAGGCATTTCACATAGACAATCTACAGTACAACAGCTAATATTGAAATAACGCACATTATTTCTTAAACTCTAACTTCTACTGATTGCACATACAGGAGACTTTTTTCACTGTAGTCATTATTGCACAGTTGCTTTACAGCTTTGATAAGTGGACAAAAATATGAATTTAAGAATCGCAGTGGAGTTATTGCACAGAAATATTTTTGCCCATAGATATAAGGTACTGTTGTTGGTATTTTCAGGAGCCTTTTTCAGAGTTCAGAGTTCAACATGGTGTGGATTTAGTGTAAGTTTAGTAGTCTAATGGCCTGTGGGAAGAAACTCTTATTGAATCTGGCTGTTTTGCATCTCATACTGTGGTAGCATTTACCAGAAGATAAATAGGTGAACAGTCTGTAAGCAGGGTAGGTAGTGTCTCTGGTTATCTTGTTGGCCCTGCTAAGATACCATGACAGGTATATTTTTTGGATGGCTGGGAGCGTGATCCCATTGATTTTTGTCTGCTACCCTAACCACTTTCTGTAGAGACGTTTGGCCTGAGGTGGAGCAGTTACCATACCAAGTTGCCAATACTGTTGGTTAGTATACTCTCTATGATGTGGTAGAAGGTAGTGAGGATTGGAGAGGGGAGGTTTACCTTCCTCACCTTTCACAGGAAATGAAGACGTTGCTGTGTTTTCTTCATGATGGCAGTAGTATTAATGCTCCATGTTAGGTCAACTGTGATATGTACCCCCGGGAATTTTGTGGTTTCCAGTCTCTCCACTATTTCATTATGGATTGTTAGTGGAGAGTGTGTTTTATGCCTTCTTCTGAAATCGACAATGATCTATTTGGTCTTATTTACCTTTAGTGAGAGGTTGTTGTTGTCACACCAGATGATGAGTTGACTAACTTCCTTCTTGTAGGCTGATTCATCATCATTGCTAATAAGACCAACCAATGACAGTTGTGTCATCTTCAAAATTGATGATGTAGTTCGAGTTAAGCTTGGAGGTGCAGTCCTGAGTTAACAAGGTGAGCAACAGAGGGCTCAGTACACAGCCCTGGGGAACCCCCTTGTTCAGACTGATGCTCTTGGAGGTGTTATTGCCAATGTGGACTGTCTGTGGTCTGTTCATAAGGAAGTCCAGTATCCAATTGCATAGGGGAGTGTTTAGTCTCAGTTGGTCAAGTTTCTTTATCAGATGTTGGGGGATCACTGTGTTGAAGACAAAGCTTTTATTTAGGTTCCTGACACTGAGCAGTAACACCTTGAGGTTCAGTTGAGTTGATTTTGCTATGTTGGTAGGTTTGTTAACCTGGCATTGCCTAAAAAGATCACTATGGGGAGGCCAAAGTTTTACCAGTATTCAAAATCCTAGAGTGGAGAGGTGCAGACCATTCTTGGTAAAGCAACATGGTCTGTTAACCATGTCCTTCCAAGCTGACAAATATTAGAAACCCTTACAATGACACCAGAAAGACAGTTATTGAAATCAATATTTTTTTGCTCATATTGTGGCGTCATCCTTGATGATGGTAATACGTTGCTCAGTGCTAGGCTCATATCAGCCCGAGACACATATTCTGAAAGCTCCATGATGTCTCTCTTCATATAGTCAAGGGACATACATCTCAGGTTATTTACATCTACATGGATTATGATGGAATCATATTGGTGTAATGACTTGAGTGTGTGTGGTGTGTGTGATTTGGCAGATACTGGCTCCAGATAAGCAATTAACAGTTCTCTACTCCTTGTTCAGCCTGGTTAGAGGGGGTCAGTATATCTTACAATGGAGTCCCCTGTGATGAAAGTCCTGGGAAGGGGCAACAGTATATTTTACAATGGAGTCCCCTATGATGAGTGTCCTGGGAAGGGGTATCAGTATATCTTACAAAGCAGTCCCCTATGAAGAGTGTCCTGGGAAGGGGCATCAGTATATCTTACAATGGAGTCGCCTATGACGAGTGTCCTGGGAAGTGTGTTTACTTGCCTTAGGGGCTTAATGTTTGGGGCTCCACTGAGAGTGATAGTATGTATGGTGTTAGGTGTTTATTCTATGTGCCTTTGGGCTTGCAGAGACATAGCTTTATGAATGGGTGGTCTAGGTGGTCTTTGTTGTTTAGGAAGATGCTTTTAAGTGCCTCAGCATATGTTAGTTTATATGTGCGTGTTGTGTGCTATGTGTGTTGGCTGTTGGGTGCGTGGTTTCAACAACCTCATGTGCTCTTACATGTGACAGTTTAGCCTCCAGTATTATTGTATAAATACACCTCTTGCATACTGTGTCTGCTTCTTTAGGGGTTACGTGGTTGTCAAGAACATGAGATAATTACTACATTGTCTCAAGATGCCCATATCCACCAAGCTAGCTACAGTGAAGTTAGTAAATTGCACATCCATAATGTCCAGTCTTTTAATTTGTGAGCTAGAAGGGGGTGGTGTATTGGGGTTAGAAGGCTATAAAGGGTGTTTGTTGGTGTACACTAATAAGGGTGCTTTACTGGGGAAGATTATACTAAACAGTAACTTTAATATTTACAGAATACTGAATTTTATTAAATCTGTAGGTATTGCTGCTCTAATCTTTTTGGCGCACAAGGCATTTACGCTATGTTGCCCCTTTACAGAGTACAGTTTTATGGACTGTTCTACATGGAAAATTTGCTTTCTAGGTGTTTGCTACTGTACAGGGCACTGCTAACCCATGCAAAGGCACAAACTTTATAGCAAAACAGAAAGACATAACACAGAAAACTAACCAATAAGCCCCTTGGCTAATAAAATTACTACGTATGAGTCCTTTTGTGTATTTCCTAACTCAGATAGTGCAGGCAAACACCTCTTGCCATAAGACAAATAAACCCAGTCCTCGTAATGTAAAGACATAATATAAGAGACCTACAGGTGTAGTCCTACCACAAACCACTTAAACAACTAGCTGGAAATCCCTTGCTGACGGCAATTTCAAGACAGTCTTACAGCAATAACAGTGAGAGGAAGACAATTTTATTAAACAACAAAAAAAAAACAAAAACAGTGAAATGCACACATAAAACCTGGAAAGTAGCAATCACTCAAAATAACTTAAGTGCAATTTAGCAATAAAGGGTACTTAACTTTGTCTGGATGGCAGTGGAGACAAGTAAAATATTTCTGGAATGCATGCCAGGACTCCAGGCTTTACTAAGCTCTTGGAAAATGAGCAGGAGACAATATGTAGTAAGGGAGGCTTACTCAAAAGCAACACTGGTTTGTTGGGTGGGCACTCAGTATCATCTGTGGAAAACAATGGGTGGGAAGAGTACATAAATAACTTATACAACAGTCAATAACAATGAAAGGGGAGGGAGGGAGTTTGGAAATCAGATAATCATAAGGAGTGGAGGCCAAGGACACAGCCTTATAAAACAACAACAAAAAGGCGGGACAGTTAGGAGCAGTGTAGCTAGAGAGGCATCCAAAAAATAAAGGCAATATTGGAGCTTTTTTCAGAAACTTTAGCTTAATGTGCTAGTGGGGGTGGGGGGTGGGGCAGTCACAGAATGCAACTTTAAGCAGGTAGAAGATATGCAGAATATAAAAGCACTGGAGTACAAACTGCAGAAGAGACAATTCTCTCACTATTATCCTTATTCTACAGTTTAAGGCACCACACTGTGTAGAAATTTCTCAGTAACACTGTTTATGAAAAAAAATAATAATAAATGACTAAGGCTCAAAATCTGGCAGTAGTACACAGTTCTGCCACACCATTGAATTAAACTACAAAACTATGGCCCAGCAGGGTTTAAAATACAAATGGATAACTTTCAGAAGTAATTCTACCTCTGGAAATAGAAGTGCAGAATAATGTAGAAACACAGTCTTCTTAAAAATGCTAATTAAAATGCAAGACTAAGGTCCCAGAACACACTATAAAATGCAAACAGATGGAACAAAGTAGACAGTACATAGTACTATTACCAAACAGGTCACTATAAGTTCAACTTAAATATTTAAACAGAATTTAATTAATTATAATACTTTAATTCTCTTCCCTTTTTGATAAAAAGATAGTTACTCACAGTTCCATACCTCTTCAAGTCTTGGATAAAAGTACAGTAAATGAAGGTTGCTGAATAGTTAATGCTGGACTGAGTGCAAAAAAGATTTTTCACTGTTGTTGCAGTCATTTAAACTGGTGAGGTAGCCATAAGCATACAATTATATAGGGCTGTAGAAGATGCTCGTAGAGAAGCATATTGCCTATACGTTTTTAACTGAAGAGGATTAGCAGTTAGTAGATACAATGGTGACTTATATTTTGCTAGAGGATTGGGTGGAACTTGTCATACACTGTAGGCCAGTTGGGAGGGTAGCTGTTTAAGTAAGTGATAGTAAAGAGGTAGGAAAAGGAGAATGAGCCATTTTAGTGCCTCATATAGATTTTTAGGCTGAAGCATGAGGAACCTAATATTTACTTTTCTACTTTGCTGTGTGCTAAATTAAGCAGCCTGCAAAGCAGGTCTTGCACAACACTGAAAATAAATTATGGAAATGGTTCTTCTGCAATGTATGAGTCACTCTGTTCATAAAAAAATAAAACATTTTGTGAGTAACATCCCACAAGTCTACTTTAGACTGTACAGGCCCTTTAAACTGTAATAGCTAGCGTCAGGACAGAGTGGATTTATCAGTATAATCATTTTCAGGAAAAAATTACAAAACCAAGTAAAGTGTTTGTTGTGGAATACTTTCATTGATAAAATGCATTGTGAAAATTGCAGTACATCAAGGGAATTACATGTGCTTGTAGTTGAGAAAGCCTTAACTATGATGGAATAGGACTGCTATTAAGCTAGTATTCCATGTAGATTAGGTATCTCCAGTATTGACGCCTGCAGCAACTTGTCCCTAAGTATTTCCTAGTTGCAGTGAGATCACTGTACTTTAACGTAATATATGTTCATGGGAGCCTTATAATAAATTAAATATATCACTGGCATAATCTTCTTGTAATATTATATTTTAGTAACCTATTTTTATGTAGTTACTCTCAAATTATTTTAATGTAACATTTTCTGTCACACAAAACAAAACGCAGCAAGTCATTTTTGCAAACATAAACATGAACATTAACATATGATAGATTGATAAATGAGTGCATCTTACGTCTGGATGTTTGAAATGGAAGCCTCCTTTTGTACAATAGCCGTATTACCACCGATGCTATTACAAGTAGGATCACCATAAGAACTACTACAACTGTGACATGTGTTGGAGGAGCATCTGGTCCTTGATTATCTGGTGATGTATCTGAAAGGAGTCCCAAGTAACATAAAACAACATTTGTTAACATATTTATCAATAACGGTCTTGGCAGTGTTTTAATAGCACATCTCTATATACTAGATAAGGTAATGCTACTGAGTGAAAAAAAAGGAAACAACATGGAGTAACAAGATGAACAAATATTGCAATGCAACATTTTCGATAATGTTGCACTGGCTATGATTTTTTCTCTGTGAAATACACTGATCTTGCATTTTTTCTTTACTTGCAGTATAAAATTCGTCAGTAGCCATCTTGCTAAAAAGTATTTTGTATACTTTAAATTTGTATTTTAACATTTTAAAAATATCATTCCTGCATTGTTCAGTGTCCATTCTAAATCTCTGGAGTCTGTTTATTTTAATCTGTTCTGTACAATCTAGTGATGATATCAGTGATGCTACATGTATATAAGCACTGAAATACATGGATAGCCAAGATGGCTGAAATGAAGAGGCATTTGAAATAGGCCAGGATCCATAGTCACTTCACAGTAGCAGGTAATGCTATGAAGCAGTGAAGAAAGCAGTGTGGGAAATTGTGTATGCACATGACAGTACAATGACATGCAACTGAAAGCACACAATCTAATGAGTGCATTATTAGATGCAAGTGTGACATTCAGAAAGTAGGTCGCAATGCATAGTTGTAATACACGTTAGGCACACAGTACATTACATGTCACTATAAGAGCAATCAGCTCAAGGAAACTTGTAGAGTTGTAACAAGCAAAAATGCTTACATCAGCAACAGAATTTGTGGGCCAACACTTGGTGACTACAAGTGCTGCAACCTTGCACTTTGAGGCACTACAAGGCAGCAGTGGTGTGAAAAAATGATACATGCAGTGAACTGCATACCACCAGCTAAATGAGCAGCAGCTGACAGACTGCTTTCATGTAGACAGAGATATCACATGGATGTTGGTTTACGCATATCTCCCGCACATAGGATCAGGATGAATATAGGTTCATAGATTCATAGGAGGTTACTAGACTAATGGGCCTAGGGCCTGAAAAAATGTAGCCATGTAATAACCTTGTTCCCTAGTTGATCATGGTTAGATGGTCATTGTTAGCAGAGAGAATCAGTGATTAACACTGATTACCCCTGGCCACAAGGGACATAGGTGCCACCCCCAGGGTGAATTTGGAGTCTCCCATCCAATTGCCAATGCTGCATTTAAATAGGGTCATTGAGAAGCTCTGCTTTATGTGAAGTGGAAGTTTATTCCAGAGGAGTGGCAATCTCTGGGAGACACATCTGTCTCTCCAACATGTTCTGTTCATGTCACAGGCTAGGCTGAGATCTCTGGAGTGAGTGACTTTTGTCCCATTTGATTTGCAGATATGCAGCATTTCCATTAGGGCAGGGTCAGAGATCACTCTGTAGGCCAGGCAAAGGTTATCTCTCAGCAGATACAAGGTACAGAGAAAGGGCCTTCAATCTTTCTGTGTAGATAATTTTTTGGAGGTCCTCAGTTTTCTTGATTAGAAACCACTATGGTCTCACCAGTTGTTGCAGGTGTCTGGTGAGGTACATGCAAAAGAGAGCATTGTACTCAATTAGTGGTCTAATGAGGGTCGAGTACAGAGGAGTTATAACATCCTTAGTCTTGGATATGATCCCCTTATTTATGAGATGTGCAATGTAGAAGGCTTTCCTTACCACTGTGGAGATGTGGTGATTGAAGTTTAAATTGCTGTCAACCTGTGTTCACAAGTGTCTTACCACTGTGTTTGAGCTTAGAGGGGTTTTATCTATAATTTAATTTGCAGGGGACACTACTTTGCCAAAGGGGAATAATGATGCACTTTTTGTGTTTAGTTTTAGATCCTGACTCTGGCACCAATAATTAGTCTGCTTTAGCCCCTTTTGTAATATGTTATCATCTTTGGGGGACTCAATGATTGCACCTAGTTTGCAGTCATCTATGAACTTGGTAAGCCACAGGCCATCTACTTTCACTTGGATGTCCGAGAAGTAGATTCCAAATAGTAGCGGGCTCAGCACAGATCCCTGTGGCATACCAATGGTAACTGGTAGAGGAGGAATCCCCAGCTTTGACAGTATGTGTTCTGTCTGTGAGACAGTTTGCTACCCTTTGTGATTCATGGTTTAATCCCCAGCTGGCAGAGTTTTTCAATGATACCTGGGTGGGTAATTGTTTTAAAGGTCTTGGCTAAGTCAAGATAGGTGGCATGTACTGCTTTGCCCTCATCCAGGGCTTTGATGACTTTCTCAAAGAAGTCCACCAGGTTTAATAAGCATGACCTGCCCTTAACAAAGCCAAAGTGGTTCAGGTCAAGAGTTTGAAGGTTGCCTATGTCCTTGCTGATAAGGTTTCTGATGATTCTTTCCATGGCCTTGCAGATAAGGCTGGTTAGGCTTTTGGGTCTATACTTCCCAGGGTAGGCTGATGGACCCCCTTTGTGTAAAAGGATTACTGTTGCTGTTCTCCACTGTGCTGAAACAAAGCCAGTGATCAGGATCTTGTTCTAGATTGCTTGGGATGTTATGTGGTCCCATGGAAGCTGTGTTTTTGGCCTTGGAGAGGGCCTTGAAATATGTGGCTTCCCATATGCTGGTGGGCACTAAAGCATGTGCTGCTGCTGCCTATTTGCTAAAGGGGCCCTCCAAAGATATACAGGGTACAAAATGGGCATATCATAGACATCAGCCTGCAGAATACTCAACACATTTCTTGATATGCTACTTAGACATACAGATGAGCGTATCTCTTTCCTTAGCACACCAGGAAGAGAGAGAGAGAGAGAGAGAGGCATCACCATATATGGTTTCTATGACATCACCCCTCCGCAAAGCACTAGGTGCTACAGATTGCACACATGTAGCAATAAAAGTCTCACCTGGTCTGTGGAGAACAGTATGTCAACAGGAATGGGTGCCATTCCATTAACTGCTAGTTAGTGTGCAAAGCACAAAATGTGATTACCAGTGTGTCTGCACAGCAACCTGTCAGTACCCATGCTTCACCCTTATTGTATACAAGTCACCAATATTGTCACTTCTTGCACCAAGAAATCCCACAGGGACACCTAGTTGGTAAGTGCAGGAAGTGTGGGATGCAGGCATTTACATATACAGCAAAAGACAGTGAGTATATATGTGTCACCCCAATATGATCCTACTGTGTTTTGGGTGACGCATGATAGTTACTGGAGCTCAGGTTGATGATGCCTATATGGAACTGACACAGCAGCAGTAAACAGTAGTAGAACATCATAAGTATGCAAATAGGGTTGCCAGCTTTCTTTGTGGCTAAAACCGGACTAGGGTCACTCCCCTTGCATCACTCATAACCCCACCCATTCCCACCCCTCTCCCATCCATGCTCCACCCATGTTGTGACATCACTGTGACATCAGCTGATGGGAACGCCCTCTTTTTCTGTTCCGGGTGCCTGCTTTCAGCCAATTTACTATGCTTTTCTACAAAAAAGCATAGTAAATCAGCCAATTTAACAAACACTGATAGTCTGTTTCCTTTTGTGAAACAGAATACTGGAGTTTGTACAGTGTTTTCCTGACTACCAGAGAATTGATTTGATTTGTGGATAGTCCAGAAAAAAAACGGATAGGTGGCAACAGGGATGATTTCCAATTTCCCACCTATTGGTCAAAGTTATGCTTAAATAGGGCTAGGGATGGACTCTGCTTCACATGGATCAATGGATGGGAAGCTTGTTCCAGTGCATGGGGACCCTCTGAGACACATTTTTGTCGCATCAACATGGCCTATTTATGTCACAAGCAAAATTTCAATCCTTGGATCTAATGGTTCCTTGACTCACATTAAATAAGAGAGCTTTTCAACAGTCATTTATTTAAAGTACCACTTTAACATAACTAGCCTCTGTAAAATAATGCCACCACAGTCTTTTTATTAACCAGTTAGGCATGATGTACATCCTTTTTCAGGGGCAAGCAGGGAGGAATGCCTGATTAAGTGACTTGTTCAAGGAATCAGTAAGCAAACGAGGGCTAAAATAATCAAAATCTGTACAAGAGCTAACGTTTACAGCCTTAATCCTCTGTGTCAATTGCAAAACGATATTTTTTATATATCACAGCTGCATAAACAGCCAACAATGTAATGACAGGACAGGCAACCTAATTGTTATACAACTTCCCAGTCTAACCATACCTCTCAACAGCATCTCATTATGAGGAACTTTATCATTTTGAGTCTTAAAAAGTCCACATTTCAAACTGTTTCACACTGAAAGAGTCCCTCACACAGTTATATATATTTTTAATTAATATCCATGTTGAACAACACTAAATTATTTCATCAATGAACATTTTGTAAAACACCTATCTACTGTCTAAACTTTTACAGAATATCCAGATTTTTGCCTCATGTTTTAGGTATGTTCCTCATAAAATCTGTGGTTTTCTGACATATCAGTGAAGATCGAGTTCACTAAATAAAGGCAGATGTTGAGTTTCAGACATCACATTCTTCAGAAAATGCATAGTAAAACAAAGCCATTTATTCTAGCAACTTCCTAAGTTTCTAAGAGCAGTATTCAAATTATATCCCTATTTTTGGGCCTTTACCCCTTATTATTTTTGACTTTGTCCAAATTTCTTCTGTTGAGAGGTATGATTTGCAAGTATACACATTTTAACAATCCTGTGAGCTTCCTAGATGAAGCTGTTAAGTAGTTAGTAAATGCTCTACATTTTTCTTATTGATACCACATCATGAGAGCAAGGGTGTAGCTAAGCATACATACTCAGTTTACTCAAATAAATACACTTTTTCTGAGAATGTCTTGGAAACTTCAACACTCAAAAAGCACAGAAAGTTTAGAACTGTGCCAACAAATATTTAGTGTACAAAGGTATACAAAGAATGTTTGCGGGAAAGGAATACACATCTAAAAATAGCTTTTTATGGGAATAGATGGTAAAAATTGAAAATAAGGTGTTATCTTCTATTTATTGGGGATAGCATTTTGAAGGTTAGGTACATTTTTAAAATGATAGGTGGGCGCAGGATGCACTTCACGCAGGACAACATTAGGTTTGAGTACAAAATATAAATTTATAGCTACACCCCTGCACTAGAGGCAGTGTCCCATATTTCCATGATGAAAGGATAAGAGTTACAGGGCTAGCTTTACTTAACAATTAACAGTGCACTGACAATTCACTTTTCCATTCCTGACCCTTTGAGATATAATGAAGGATCCCTTGAAATATTATGTTTCATCTTAACTTCCTTATTATGGCATGTTGCATACTATGCATTATGTCTACATGTTATAACATCAAACACTCTTATGTTGCCCTCCTGCTAATTGTATATACAAACTCCATTATCACACAACAGTGTGGAAAGGGCAAATTCCCATTTCTCACTGTCCCACAACCTCACACACACATGCTGGCAATACCCAAAACTAAGGGACTTCAGTTGCTTAAGATGGCAAAAACAATATTTGATATTCTGAATGTTCGACCAAATGAAGTGCAACCAAAATATATGGTATATTCCTTAAAAGCACAGGGCCTAGATTTTATTATAGCAAAGTTTTAACAGCATAGCATGGTAATTGAAGATATTTTTGTTCTTTGTTCATTCTTTTACATTAATTCTTATCAGTTCCATTATAATTAGAAGTATGCTTTATTTTGTTTAAAAATAATTTTGCATGTTCAAAAAACCATGTTAAGATAATTTCAAAATATTCTCATACTTGTTAGAATAAAGAAATCAAAACTGCAAGCAGTCGATAAGTCATTAATGCCTCAACTTGAATGTAAAAACAGGACACCTAACATATTTTCCTCTAATCAAGAGAATTTTAAAATAAGAAGGTATAATGTTTTTCTAGACCTGACAAATGGACAGTATCATTAAACTGATATTACATACCTAAGTTGTCTGAAATCTTCCCCATCATGCTTAGCCCTGAGGTCATTGCCCAAACAACAAAATGGTTGGAGAAAAAAGCCACAGGATACCCTTTTTCTCAGCTACAACTTTTCTTGGTAGAATTTTTCTGTTACACTTGCCCCAGCTCTGTGAGGGGTTTACTTGTTACAAACAAATGCAGATGTATTGAGAATTGCATGATGACAAGGTGCTTTTCTCAAAGTGCACATGGATACTGACCTCAGAGTCCAAAAATAAAAAAGTAATTACTCTACCAAATTAGCACGGAACCACCATAAATGTCATTAGATACAGCCAGGGGGCGAACAGTTAAAATCACTTCATGCCCTTAGCCCTTAGGACAGATTTTATGTTGTCATACTCATACAATCTCGCTACTTCACGTTTCAAGGTAATGAGACCGAAAGAAAATATTTGGTTCGTTAATGGGTAATATCTATGACTGAGTCTGCAGAGCTTTATTTTTCAAGAATATGCAAACACCTGTCCGCCCCCTCCCCTCATTTTGATATAGTAAGTATTGCTTGGGACATTCAGTCTTCATTAAAACAACGGAATTCTTGGAGAGCTGCTTGTTCCACGTTTGATGTAAGTGATATGAGCAAGATTAGGCAAGGTACCCACAGAGCAGTTGTGGAGATTAACAGTGAGAAGGTATGAGGGAACAGCTGTGCTGCGGCATGGGGCAGTGGCTGCGGCACCCGGGGTATAATTTTAGTGCGAGGGCAGTCCTGCTGCAGCTGCCCAGCTCCTTGCGCTGACTAAATGTATGCCACCTGCAGAGGTAATGACCCATCGGAGCCAAAAACAGGCAAACATCAAGGTAAATGAAGCTCCTTAAGTACTTCAACTGCACCAGCCTTTTTTATTGTGTGCAAGTGCACAGGTGCATGATGTATGCTGACTGTAGTTTTAATGACAACACTGACTGCTTGGGCGCACCTTACAGTCAGTTAGAAATAAAAAATAAAATGTGTGTGACAGTATTCATTATTCATTATTCAGCAAGTCGTCAGCATTTTGTTTGGTTTGCATTTGGGAGTGGGCTTGCAGATACTTTAAAACTTTGCAGGCGTGTTACAGCAAATGCGATTATCTGTCCAAGAAATGAAGCAAGAACAAGGTTCGGAAATTACCGGATGATTGAGAAATACGATACTATACAGTACATGTGAAATCATAGAAGATTAAAAAAGCACTTGGCTTACATTATGTATGCTATCGTGTATGGCTTAAGAATTAATGTTTAAGGAGCAGCATTTTGTCAAACACAAGAGAGACAAATCTTTCAACTTCCAGCACATAAAAAAAATTTAAAAAGTATAGGTGTTTCAACAAGGAAGGCAAATGTGTCCTGAAATACGTAAGCTGTGGGCTTGTTATATTAGTATTTGTACAATTAAGGTTTTCAAGAATTACAGTTTTAATACCAAAGCATTACATTTAATAATATTCGGTATAACCCATACCACACGAAGAACTGGCAGATTTTTTTTTTGGGGGGGATAGCGGCATGAAAGTTTTGTCTGCAAGGAAATGTTTAAATGCTTCCTAGAGCCTCCTGTTTAAAATGCTTCTTTGTTAAAATGTTAAATGCAACAGGAAAGGTAAGCTACTTGAAGAATAAGTGAAAAGAAAGTCTGGGAAGAAACATACTGCGCTACTGTTAACAGGTAGTAACACACAGCAGTATTGGATGCACAGTGATATGACTGCAAAAGTTTGGAGTTCAAACTGATACAGTTACATTAAGTGCCTAAGGCAACTAACTATCCTTGTATATACTATGATTTTCCCACGATAAAGAAAAAGATGGCTGAATAAGCTGGGAAACATTATTACAAAAGTTACGCTTGAGACTGTGGCAGTGGCACAAAACCTGTACTTCACATGTCCAGTTTTGAATGAAATTTGTGACAGGACAATTTGTCAGAAAACCGGACAGTCCGGTCAAAAAACAGACAGCTGGCCACCCTATATGCAAACTAGAAATATCACTGAGCCTATGTTTTGCATGTCAGAGTCATGGTTCCACAGTTCCACTGTCTGGATATGTTGGGGTGGGGGGGTCTATGTAGCACACTCTTGTCACCATTTGCAAGATGTTTGAAGGATGCTACATGCTATGTTACATAATTACCAGCAAACATGCAGACCTGGAGTCTATCTAGGGATTCTCCTTCAGATCTGCTACAGTTGCCCCATACTATAGTCAGCACACCAACATTACAATGTGATGAGCATAACTCATGCCAGTGAAGGGAAAGCAGTTGTACCTAGCCCAGCTCTGTAGGTCCATGATTAATGCACTATGGCACCACAGTTTCATATAGAACAAACATATTATATGCATTGTTTGTTAAAGGCTATGTTGGCAGTGCTCAGTGGGGACCACATTAGACATCTCTGCAACTACCATAGAGGAGACTTTGTGCATTTGATCACTGTCATCAAAATTTGCACGAGTGATAAGGGACGCAATGACACATGGCTTACATCACAACCTGGATGGAGGGCATGACAGTAGAAGAAAAGATGGGGGGTTTGTGGCAAGAGGCACTCTGTGTCATGTACAGTGTTATTTCATGACAGGGTGGGGGAAGCACTAAGAGACTAAGACTGAAAGGGGTAGCACAAATGGATTATGAATATGGAGAAGAGTCACAACATGACTGTAATCTGGGCCTACTGCAATGACTCATTATGGTAGGACTACAGGCTCCTGTGACATGAAAGTTATGCTGCTGCAGGACTGTATCCTGTTTCAGTGTCACTGAGATGGTGTCCTGCATCTGGAGGCATTCAGTTGTTGCTGACAGTGCTGTAGGGTAGTAGCATGCGATATCCCTAGACCTGCAGGAGCAGACTGACTGTGCAGCCTGTGATGGCCTCACAAATTGACTACCCCATGCATGTGCCCACTCTTGACCCTTGACAAGACTGCTGGACAGAGCAGTTAAAATGGTACTTGCTATACTCCTGAAGCAGGTGGATATGGCAGCAATGCGTCCCACCACAGCCTTCATGAGACCTAACAAGGTATCATTTCTGGACTCTATGGCCTTATCATGGAGTTGGCAGGGACAGCTGACATTCTCACAGAAGCCACACACTACACTAGTCATCTCCATGTTGGCATGAGTAGTGTCAGAATGTGCCTGATGATAGCCATAATGAACCTCTGTTAATTTTAGTCCTATTGCCTCCAGCATATCAGGGCCTATGAGATGTGATGGCACCAGGAACCCCTGGTAGACTGCTGCATGGAGGGTTTGCCCTTACTGGAGGTGATGCACTCCACTGCTGCTGTAGCCACATGAGAAGCATTGTTGGTGCTCTTGGACATGGAGAAGCCACCTTGATGGGGATGGTGTGTACTCTGCTTTATAGCCAGAAGTTTAGGTGTGGTTGAGGTCATAACTTCACCCTGAACAAGGAGTGAAAGTCTACCCAGGAAGGAGACAGGGAATGCCTGTGTGTCATCTAACTGTGACTCAATCTGTGCCTTGGCATTATCATCAGACCCTGCACAGGTGTTGCTTTCAGCCTTTCTCTTAACTCAGCTTGATGCCACTGTAGCAGTGGTCCAGCCTGTGAATATACAATACAAGACAGATCAAAGTGAATCTGATTAGCCCTTCTGTGTATGAGCCTTATGTTATGTATGCAAACACTGGTACACACTATGCTGAAATAGAATGGATACATATCTCCCTAGCAGTCATGTGAGCCTGTACACTGGAAGTACCTGTGGAAAGCATATACAATCTCATTTGTGGCCTGCTATTACAAAATACACAGCTACTATATAGACATAAATTATGTTTATTAACCAAGTATATCTCTGAGATATGTGAGGGCTGCCCACTCCTTGAACCTTTGTCCACTCCTCCAGGTGTAATACCTGTGTCTTGATCATCCCTTTGGGGAAAAGTAGGAACTCTTCTTCATCAGTTAGGCTTCCAGAAGTATTTGGCTACCCCCTTCAGTGGTTGACCTATCTTCTGTACTGCATGTTTTCTTGCAGGCACACCTGATTATGTCAGTGATGCACCTCCAACACTACTGCATTGTACAATTCTCCCCATAAACAGCATTGATACTGTGGACCACTGCCTCCCAGATGTGGTCCTGTAGAGGCTGATAAGCACCTCATCTTCCTAACAGGTGACACTCATAGGTCCTGAATACCAATAGCTTAGTGTCATTCTCTTGACTTGGCTGAATTTCTCCAAATCTCTGCTATTTATCTTCTCCAGAGGACATGGGATACATAACTATAGGCTGGTGATGGCTGGGGACAGTAAGCTAACAATTACAAAAGAGTTGGCTGTAATATATATATTTATATATCTACAACAGTCCAGGTGTAGACAGGGATAGGTACACAGTAGGTGCCATAACTGTGCACTGATATGGAAAGTGGAGTACCCCATTGATGCCTTACGTTACAGGTAGGGGCAGGCATGTGCATGTGTACAGGGAGAGTACCATACAGATGCCTACAGTGATATACATGTGGGTTGGGGACATCACTGCAGTAACGTGATAACAAGCTTCTGTGTTATGATGTTGGGTTTATAGTTGGGGATGCACAACAATTGCTTCCTCAACATAGGCTCACAGCCTATGTGTAGGACATGCAAGATACTATAAGGATAGCATACCTCTCAACTTTCCAGATTTTCGCAGAATGTCCAGATTTTTGCCTCATATTTTTGGTTTGTTCCACATAAAATTAGTGGTTTTCTGGCAAATCATTAAGGATTGAAGTCACTAAATAAGAAAATACATTTGAGTTCAGACTTCATATCTTTCAGAAAATACATGCTAACACAAATCATGTAATTATAGCAAATGTTCTAAGTTTATAAGAGCAATATTTAAAATCTGTCCCTATTTTTTGGGCCTTTGTCCTCCCATTATTTTAGGATTTGTCAAGATCCCTTATGCTAAAAGTTTGAGAGGTAGGAGAGATATGCATCCCTGACAGTGGGCTGTTTTCTGTCACATACAGGGTGGATATAAAGCTACATATTATGTGTATGGGTTATAAGCAGGAACACGTTAGATTATTATACCTTTAGTTTGGTTACAGGTAAGAGGTAATATATATATATATATATATATATATATATATATATATATATATATATATATATACACCTGTATTCTGTCCCCAGGCAAGGGCGCACACATAGATCACACCAGAGATACAATTACCTGTTATCACTAGTGCTGCACAACTCAAACTGCTCTTACAGCAACTACTCTTTTCTGCTGTCAGTAACTAGCTTCAAATGGCTGTGCTGGAAATGCTGCTTCTCATTTTTTGGTGCACAGTTTGGTGTTTAAAGTGTTGGACTGCCTGCTTAAACCACAAGTAAATAGCAGTTTACATGGCATGTATGCAAATAAGAAAGTTCCACATGTGTGTATAAATTCTTATGTTTCACTGAAGTGCATTGGTGGCATAGCATTCAGAACATGCCACTAATACACCATGATTTGCTTGTTTTTTGACTGTGCTAGGTGCTCTGCTCATGACTGGGAATTTACATTTACCACCATCTTGTTTATAGCACATTTATAGCAATGGCTGGTGACATTATTACCCTTTGAAGATTATGCGTCTGATGCGTGAAGAACAAGATTATATTCATTATTTTGCATAACCAGTTGAGCGAGATGCTACTGAGTCTCTGTCAGGGTCTGTTTTGTAATATGGATGGATTATAGCATGACCTAGCTGAGCAGAATAGTAAGGCTACTGGTGAGCAATACAGACACTGTATGATGACCTGAAGCACTGTTACCCTGAAGGTTTCTGGCAGTAGGAAACAGGGTTTAGGCTAAAAATTCTTAAATGCTATTGAGTAAACACAGTGGCTACTGTTTTTCAAAAGTGTACTTTTGACCTTTTTTGTCCTTCCTTCAGAGCTGCATTTTTTAATAAAAGCTATTTCCCTCAGCATATACTATGACACTACAGATAGGCTACTGTAGGAGATTACCTCTGTCCTCACCTTGTTACCTGTCTGTCTGTCTTGCACTGCTATTTATTGTGGGGTAATGCATAGCTGTTCAGTTATTTGACTGTGAGCACCATGTCAGACTTCTGACATATTGCGCATATATGAGATGTAGTGCTGTTGATAAAATGTGGACACATTTCCATAAATCTGTTATCTCCATACATGTTGGTTTGTATCTTCATTGTGTAACTGTTTCCAGGCCTCTGCTATCATTCAGGTCTGTGATGGAGAGTAGTTTTGCAATGACGTTTGCTATACCTGTGTGAAATAGTTGTTTTGTCCCTTGTGTCTTTCAGCATGGGTAGATTGAAGACAAATCATTGCTGGTTGCCACAGGAGGCAGCTGTGACTTGTGTGACACAGTGTGATTAGTTTGGCATGCACCTACCAGGTTATCCTATATTATCTCTGTCATTTGTAGAACATATTTAGTAATGTTATCCTTTCAGCTGTATTGCTCTCCTGCAGGTCATAAAGCTGAGGATTCACAGATACACCTGCCACGGCCAGCCTCTGTGGCTGCAGCTGTTATAGGTGAGAAGGATGGAGTGCTTTGCCTATGAGGAGTTCCAGCCTTAACAAGAATGGTCCAGCTTGATCACCTGTTATGCCCCATCCATCAAATTGCGTAGGAAATGGTTGATAATACAATGCGCAGTTGAGTTACTGGTACTATGTCCCTCAGAGTGCATATCAAATGTACCTGACTGTCAGTCCACTGCCATCAGGCTACCAGAGCAGAGTGTGGCTTTGTCACCTATAACCATGACCCATGTAAATCATCTTCTGGGCCAGCTGCAGCCAGCATATTGTCTGTAACCCCACCCTAATTCAGACAAGTGTACACTCATCCTGTTGCGCTACAACCCCACCCCTTGCACATTATCCATTCCTACCCATCACAATTTCTCGACCCTCTGTCCCTACCTAGCCATTCTCTTCCCCTCCTAGTGTGTGCATATTAACCCCTATTTGTACTACTTTGTGTTTGTTTGTGTGCCCTACTGCTTCCACTTCTCCATGTTTCTTATTCCCTTTTTCTCTATCACCCTTCCTATCATCTCTTCTGTCTACATGTATGTGCAAATAGGATACAGAATGTAGAGCAGGCTGAGGTGGTGGGATCCAAACATAAGTATACTGGAGACCAGCAAGAGATGTCATTAGAGTGTCTGAGAAAGTTCTAGTTTGAATAATTGTATAATTTGGATAACTGAATAATTCAGTCATTTAAAAACCAAAGAAGGAGACTAGGACAATGGTCACTTAGTGAAGATGATAGAATTTGCAACTGGAAACGTTTTGCTGGAAAATTAGTGATGAATAAATAGATAGTACATGTGATTATAGGCCTGGTAGTGGAGATGACAAGTTGCATAGGTTTGTGTAGACTAATAAAATGGTTTAAGGCAGACTTATTTTCCCAAAGAAATTGTAAACAATGTCTCCCAAGAGGATTAATCTGTGTTCCCTTGTAAAATGGAGCAGCTCCAGAAAGGTACTTTGAATGAGTGAATGGTTTGATCGAGGAGGAGGAATACAGGAGTAATATATGTAGTGCTTAAGGAAGACCTTGGTTTGTCTACTGGTAAGCTAAATGTGAGTCCAGCTTGGGTAGTTCCAGCTTTAGTATTACTGGTGGCAGTCATGACATGGTGAATAGTGCAACCCTTATGGATCTCTCTTATCGCATGGTCCATGGTCAGTAAAGCTATGATAACTGTTACTAATGGAGGGGGAGATCCAAGAGCTAGACTTCAACCAGGACTCAGTAATGGCAGTGAGCTTTGAGGGGTGCTAATTTAGCCAAAGTTTAAGGCTGGGCCATTTATTACTGATGCTAGAAATGTTAATAAGAGCTAGTGAGAGTTTAGTGCTTTTAGGGTTATCAGGATACTTAGGATAAAAGGCCCAAGATTAGTTTCAGTATCACTTATCAGTGCTAATACAAAAGTAGTTGGTTAAACAATCTGACCAAGAAGATTACAAACAGGTAAGGAAGTAAAATAATAGTTGGTGTGTAGTGATGTATATTTGTGTAGGGGGGCGGGGGCTAACTGGTAGGTAGATTCTATTAAATATTTGTGGATTATGAGTATGAAGGTGTAAGACTTTATCGGTATAATAAGGACTTTGGGGTATAAATACTTAGACAAAGCAGAGGGACAGGAAAGCTGTAGAAAGCATATTGGCAGAGTGTAGTAACTGTGGTATATAAGGAAGTGGCAATAGTATACTATCGTAAATGTGACAAATAAGAAAGTACTGATGCTATATATTTTTGCAATATAGTTTTGTGTAGTAAACAGTTGTTTACGTAACTTGATTGCAATGATTGTTAGTGGGAGGAAGAATGTTCGGAAACATTTTTCAGCATATGACAGCAGGGGCAGTACTCTTTGGTTGTAAAAAATGAATTTGGAGACAGTTGATATAGAATGAGAATTTCTGAAGAAGAACTTTAAGACAAATTGTTATTGATGAAACAAGGGGAACACAGCAGAAAGAATAAAGATGTGTTTCTGGTGTAGGTAAATGGAAAATTAGGGGAGGGAAGGGAGTGAAGCAGGTTGCAGCTAGCAGGAGTAAGCCAGTCTGCAGATGCACAGTTCTGCTTTATGCAAACACCTCTGCGCTCAACAACTCATTAAAGGTAAGTGTATGGCATAAAGCTGGAATACCCATTTCACAAACTTTATGCTTTTCATGCAGACATAAAGGCTGTAAATAGTTATTCTTTATTGTGCAGCTATAACTAACCTACAAGTAAGGGGTAGAAAAACAGAGAGCAGAGTGGGTGTTAAGACAGAAGGAGACCTTTTGCTCTGCAAACATATTAGCCATCCAGTCAATAATTAGGACAATGACATAAGCAGTAGTAATACAAGTTGCACATGCCATAGTCAAATGTATGATAGAGGATAATGTCTTTTTGCAGGAAGTGTGACTATAACAAAACAGTCCAATGATTCAGCTCTTAGCCAGGAGCATGAACGCTTAGGTTAGACACTATGACTGGAGTTGCTAGCAGCACCAAAAAGGAGAAAGAGAAGTAAAATATTGGTGAAGGTAGAGAAAAAAATGGAATAAGGGGATAGGCATTACCAGTAGGTATATATGGTTCTATTGTGTATGATCAAACTAATTTAATGTCGAATTGAAAACACCAACAAAAAAAGTTTGAATGTACACAATACCAAAAACAAAAAATATTGAATGAAATAATATTGAGAAAGGAAAACTATTTCATTTCCCAATATTGACACTATCCCCCCCCCCCCCCCCCCCCCATAAAACTAGCCTCAAATTCGTCTGAATAGTGGCAGTGTTACAGGAAGGTTTTTATGAAGGTAAGTTATAGAGTTAGGGTTGAGGGAAGGGGCAGTGTTAGGATTAGGGTTGCACCCCATTACTGAAGAGGGCAGGGGGCTCCACCAGTGATGTCCTCGACAGCAGTCTTATGCTGCACCAACATCCTTGATGCTGACATATGTCTAGTTGTCCAAACAAAATGAAAGAAAATGCACCAAGCTAGCACACTGAGAACGTTTATTGATAGACAAAACAGAAAATGGTGAGCGCTTTCACAACATAAAGTTGCTTCATCAGACAACAGTAAAAGGCTTACACTCTATTTAAATAGTCAAATATCCATTACTCAAGTAACTAATTAGGGTTAGCAAGCTGTACAGAATCAAAATCAAGAGAAGCTTACCACAGTGAATCCTACAATAAGATGCACTATGCATATAATGTTACACACAAAGTTACTAAACATATATAACCACACTATGTACAGTATAGAAAAACCATATACATACATATATAAGATAAAACAATGACAGTAAGACATATAAAAAAGCTAAAAACATCTAAAATATCTTCTAAAAGATCTAGAAATCAGTGCATGAGTGGTCGAGCC
The DNA here is from genome assembly GCF_019279795.1 of Protopterus annectens. Classification (NCBI taxonomy): domain Eukaryota; kingdom Metazoa; phylum Chordata; order Ceratodontiformes; family Protopteridae; genus Protopterus; species Protopterus annectens. The sequence goes on from NC_056735.1 coordinate 659,639,759, forward strand.
TTCAAAAAGGGAACCAAAGTAGTGGCAGCATTCAATCCAGGAAACTTCTCAGGGTTAAGCTTCAGTATCCATTTTTGCTCATGCCCCTCTGTAATATTTTCTATGTCACCACCCCTAGGGTTCGTATAAATATGTTGCAAAAACAAAAATTTAAAAGAATGTGAACGATCATTAGACATAGCGTGACAGGAGTTGGTGGCACCTGATGTTAAGCTGCATGGAGGGGAAAAAGCCTAATGACTTGGCTAATATTCATGAGCATGAAAGTCTAGTTATGTAAGTAAGTGTACCATAACAGTAGATGTTTGAATAAACACTACTGCAGTAGCCTTAGCTATATGCCAAGGATATAACAGCCGACCAGCTTTCAAAGCTTCAGGGCACCTTCTATGCATCCAAACAGTCAGGCAGCTCAAGCTGAGCTAACTAAAAGACAAGCTTGGGTGTGAATCCCTTCAGAGCTTTCCTGCCAAGAGACAGAAGGCTGAACCCTGAAAGGAAAATGCTAGGAACAACAAAAAATAAATGTCCTCACCCTGGCATAAAAAGCACAACAAAAAAACAAGGGGAAGTAGCAGTAGTGATCATTCAGGCATCTACTGTTATGGTAAGATAACTCACACAACTGTTCTATATTCATCATATTGATCACTGCTGCAGTAGCCATAGCTATATGGGTAGATGTATCCTAAGCAACTACATTTGGAAGGTGGAAGAAGAAGAGTCTAGAAGCCCGTGGAAAATGGTCTTAGCAAAACCTGATATGGGCCTAGAGGAGGAATCAAGCTTATAGTGCTTTGTAAATGTATGTACAAAGAACCAAGTAGCAACTTCTAGAATACTTCTAGAATCTTCCCTTTCCAAAAAGCCATAGATGAAGCCAAGGCTCTAGCAGGGTGAGTCTTGGTCCTGCCTAGAATGGTTTTGCTATTGTGAGTAAAGCAAAAGGTAACAATCTTAGACAACCATTTGGAAATGGTCCGTTTTGACACAGGATGTCCCTTCTTTCCTTCACATGAAATAAACAATTAATCTGAAGATCTGAAAATTTTAGTTTTGTCAAGATAGTACCTTTGATTGCTTTTATATAAATGTAAATTTGCCTATGTCACAAGTGATAACTCAGTAAAGGTGTTAAAAAAGAGAGAGTATCTGAGTTGGTTGTGGGCATCCAAGGTATGGATTATCCTTTCTCCCTTATTTTTAGGTTCAGGAAAGAAAATGGGAAGATGGATAGTTTGGCTTAAAGCAAACTCAGATCCCACATTTGGCAAATAGAAGGATTAGTTCTCAAAGAAACCCTGTCCTTGTGGAATACGAGATGGGGTTGACTCACTATAAGAGCTTACAACTCAGATACCCTCTTGCTGTTTTCCATGTTAAGAACCTCAAGTCAGCCAGGCTAGCTGGTTCAAATGGAGCACATATTAGCTTTTCTAACACAAAATTAACATCTCAAGGAGGGGCTCACGGTTTTCTTGGAGGCCACTTATGCAAAACCCCTTTCAAAAATATTTGGCCATGAGACTGCATTGAAAGAGGAGGATCCATGGGCAGACATGCTGAAATGGCCAATAAATTAACCCTGATAGAGGAATAAGAAAGGCTATAGGATAATAAGTCACACAAATATTGTAAAACCAGAGAACAATTAACCCTGAATGGATTCTGGTAATGTTGGCACCAAATAGAAAACCTTTTTCCATTTATTAATATATGACTTTCTAGTAGCAGGCTTTCTTGCCTCCATTAGTACCTACTGCACATCCTCAGTAAACAGCTGCCTAAAAGGAATTAAGACTCTATCATCCAAGCAGTCATTTGAAGTTGATTGATGCTGGGGGTGTATCAAACATCCTGCTCTTGTGTGAGTAGATCCAATCTGTGAGGAAGATTTGGTTAATTGTTCCTGGTCATTTCCAAAAGAAGGGAGAACCACAGTTGTCATATCTAGAAGTGAATCACCACAATGATCTTTGGGATTTCTTCTGAATCTTCATAAGTACCTTGGATATTATTGGAAAGGGTGGAAAAGTATGAGGAAAACATTCCTCTCCAAGGAAAAGAAAAGGAATCTGTCTTCCAGACTTTCTTGCATAGAGTCTTGGACCAGAATCTTGCTAGTTGATTGTTCAGAGAGGATGCAAAGAGGTCTACTTGAGAAACTCCCTTCAGATAGATCAAATCTTAGAAGACCCTATGATCTAGTTTCCACATATGAGGTCCTGCTCAGCTTGTTTGCCACACAGTTTTGCTCTGACAGAATGTAGGAAGCCTGTAGAATGAGATTGTGCTGTGACACTATATCCCAAGATAAAATGACTAGCCTACAAAGGGGGTATGACCTGCTTTCCCCTTATTTGTTGCTGTACCACATGTCCTGGGAACCAAAAATGGTTCAGAGAGCTGAGTGCCTTCATCAGGACAACAATCTGCTTTTTTTAACACCTTTATTGAATTATCTCTTACTGGTTCATGGGTTCATAGGAGATTACTAGGCTAATGGCTTAATGGCCCTTACAAGCCTAGCCATTATAACCTTATTTTACACAATATATGGCCCCTAAGGGTAAAGAGGATGGTGTGGATTTGTGCCTGCTCATTGAGTATATTACAGATTCCCCTTGTCTATAAGGGACATGGGCAATATTGCAGGTGTGAATTTGCAATTCCCTATCCATTGACCCAAAGTGTATTTGAAGAGCTTCAGGGAAGGCCCTGCTTAATGTGACTAGGAAGCCTGTTTCAAAGAATGGGCAATTTCTTAGACATATATCTGTCTCTCCAGCATGTTTTGTTTTTGAGTCGCTAAGTTTAGATCCCTAGCTCGGGTGACCTTCATGTTGTTTGACTTGCGGATATGTAGCAGCTCCATCAGGCTTGGATTTGTGAGTGCCTTGTAGGTCAGGCATAGGTCACCCCTTAATAGTTGACAGTAGACACAGTAAAGAGATAGCGCTTTTAGTTTACCTGCATACTTTATGTTGTTTAGACCCTGTATTTTTTTGTGAGGAATGTCTGAGATCACTCCAGCTGCAGTAAGTGCCTAGTCAAGTACATGCCAAATGGAGCTTTGTGTTCAAAAATTGGTCTAATGAGGGCTGAGTACAGTGGGACTATAATTTCCTTGGATCTGGATACCATGTCTTTACTTAAATGTTGTGCCACATAAAAGGACTTTCTTACTGCTGTGGACACATAGCAGTCAAAGTTCAAGCTGTGTACCTAGATCTCTCACATCTGAGCCAATTCATAGGGGTGTGCTATTGATGTTGTAATTTGCAGGGGTATTTGACTTCCCAAAGGGTACGATAATACATGTTTTTGCATTTAGTTTTAGGTTATGGTTCTGGCACCAATCATTTGTCTGACCTAGACTCTCCCGAAGGATATCTGCATCAATGGGGGATTCAGTGATTGCCCCCAGCTTGCAGTTGTCAGCAAATTTTGCCATCCAGAGGCCTTCCACATTAGCATTGACTTCAGAGAAGTATATTCTGAACAGGACTGGTCCCAATACTGAGCCCTGTGGCACTCCACTAGTAACTGGCCTCTTGCTGGATCTGGATTCACCAACTTTAACCACATATATCCTATCCACAAGCTAATTAGTTATCCATCTGGTGATGTAGAGATTTATGCCCACTTTTGTGAGTTTATTTATAATATTTGAGTAGGGAACTGTGTCAAATGCCGTGGCCAGGTTGAGGTAAGTGGTAGGTACTCTTTTACTGTCATCCATGGCCTTAGTGACTTTCTCAAAGAAATCTACCAGATTCAGTAGACATGTCCTGCCCTTGGCAAAGCCAAATTGGGTCAGGTCCAGTGTTTGGAGGTTTTCTTTGTTATTATTTATCAGGTCTATGATTATTCTTTCCATGGCCTTACATATAAGACTAGTCAAATTTATGGGTCTGTAATTTCCCAGGTCATTAGACGGTCCCCCTTTATGCTGAGGCATGACTGTTGCTGTTCTCCACTCTGTCAGGACAAAGCCAGTCTGTTAAATAAAGGATAGGTTACAGAGATAGTTTATTTATTTTATTTATTTGACAAATGTATACAAGAACTGATTAAAAAAAATAGCCTTTATACTCACACCTCAGGATAAAGGCAAGAAATGTAGAGAACAGACAGCAACAAAACAAAGAATCAACATAAAGGAAAATAACTGAAATATATTACATTTGCATTATGGCACAAACATTAAGCCAACAAATCTACCTTTAAGTAAACGTAATAGTCTACTTTTCCTCCAACCCTCACTTCCCCCTCACCCTTCATCCATCTTTCTTATGCCTCTTGGAAGGCTATATGGATTGCCTCTCTATCTCCCATTCAAGAAGCCCATTCTGTAGGTCCATAGCCCTCTCCATGAAGTAGTACTTCTACATTTCCAAATAGTATTTGGCTCATGCAGTCTTTTACCCAAGCCACTTCCTCTTCCAGTGTCCTTTCTGGTCAACATAAACCAGTTTAGCATTTCCCTGAAAGGATCTTAAATACTCATATATCATGTTCCCCATCTCTTGTTTTGACTGATGAAAGGAGCTCTACCTCCCTTGGTTTGTGGATATATCATTTCTTCTCCATCCCATGCAACATTCTGGTAGGTTTCCTTAAGATTCCTTCCAGAAGTCTAATATCTCATTCTTCCTTGTATGGCTTCCAGAACTGCATAATGTACTCAAGGTGTGGCTTGCCCAGGCCCAGGAAGAGCGACAGAGAGTGGAACCCTCATTGCTTTTAGGGTCTATCCTCCTTAGGATATAAGCCAGAATGTATTTGCTGCTATTACTTCTGCCCACTCATCCTGACTTAATGATCCATTCCATTCCAGCTGTAAGCAACTCTCATAGTGCTTTTTATGTATTATTTATTTATTTATTTAATTATTTGTCAACATTTGATTACCAGGAAAGTCTGACTGGGTAGAAGCCCATTTTCAAAGGAGGCCTGGGGAGAAAAGCTCCAAATTATTATAAAACATTTTAGGAACAATACTTTTATAGTCTTAAAAAACAAAACAAAGACATCTGCAGTTTAAATATTTATAACAAATTAGTCATAGTATAAAAAACATTGATTAAGAATCAGTACAAGTTATATGGCAATCACTTAATATTTACAGACATTTTAGATAGATTACAGAGAAATTAAAGGTAAGTTAGTCTAATTAAAAGAGGAATTGCAATATGAAGTGAGGGAAAAACAAGTCAGGGAAATAATTTGATAGAAGTAAGGAAGTAAGTGAAGAAGGGAGAGTAAGGAGGTATAAGGAATGAAAAGGTACTTGTTCACATTTAGGGATTTAGTTTATTCTGATATTGAGCAAGAACAGTCCTTTTTCCTATTCTGTTACCTTTGGAGCCACTCCTGCAGGCACTTCACACCATCTCTGCCAGGGGATATGCCAGCACACTGGCCTTATTCCTGACCACTATGGGAAACAGCCCATCTGTGTCCCATGCCTTAACCTCACTTAGCTGAGCTTCTTCCCTCTGTAAACCCTTTCTTAATATCCTGATAACTGTCCACTGGTTCCCACACTCCATCCTATCTCCCTCATGGCGTAGTATCATTCCCTTGTTTACCGTCATGACGACTGAACCAAAATTTTCATTTGGTATTTCTTTTTTTCTCCATATTCTCTGATTTAACCTCCCATTTAAGCATGACTATGCCTGTCCCTCCCTTTCTCATTTTTGTTTTATACCTTAAAGCCTTCTGTTGTCTTCATGATCCTAATGTCAACTTCCTTTTACCTTGTGCCTTTGATACTTTCTTGATTTGATGCCCTCCTGTCTGCTTTTTTTTACCATGCTGCCTTTGTCTCTCTCTCTCTCTTTCCCCCCTTGTTCACCTTTTGTATAGCCTGCCTTTTGATTTACGGTAAGATTAATATTTCCATGTGGCTGCATTGGCCTTCTCATTTTTGCCTTTTTCATAAACGTTTGTTCATAGGTTAATAGATTCATAGGTTCATAGATTTGTATTAGGCCAACTGCCCTTGCAGGCCATTTAAAGCCTAGCCAATTACCCCATGTGAGAATCAAACCCTACACCTTGTGTCTGCAAGGCAAACACCTTAATCATTATGCTTTATAGTTATGAGTAATCTATAACTCACCCACTCCCATAAGCTGTATACTCCATCAATTTACCTCCTATGTCAACTTTAACCCTCTACTCCAACTCATCATTATGTATGCCACTAAAATCCTAACTGTATTCATCTTTTTCTTACAGCATAGTGCATTAGCCCACTAGGCCGCTCAGTTCTTTTGCCTCTTCTAAACTACACATTTTATCACTGTTTTTTTTTAAACATCTTTATTGAATTATCACTTGTGACATATACAAATTTACATTTATACAGAAGTAATCAAATTGTATTAAATTAACATTAACAATCACTGTTTGCTAATAAGACCTTCATCTGGACATTCCTTACCTCCTTTTCCTTCCCCCTTGGTTAAGGCAATTTTCAGAATTTTGCCTTTCTGGTACAGTTCTATACCAGCTGACTGAAGATTTCCTGGTCCAAGACCTCAGCCAGCTCCCACTCCTTTACCCTGGAGCTTAGAATCTCCCAGTCTTCTGCTGGAAGATGCAAAGACCCACTACACATATAAACATCTTCATCTTACTACACCTTTTATTCTATTTCAGAGTCTCTTATCATCCTTCTTTGATGTGTTTGGAGGAACCAGCATGCCTCCTCTTCCTCTATCTTTACCTCCAGATTATTTACACTAGTATCTGACCTTGCTTGCTGCCTTGCACCTTTCGTGGTGCCATACTCCTTCTCTCAGACTTCACATCTGATGTTATTCTTTCAGTAGATCAGCAGTCTACTTCCATCACTCACTTCTCTTTCCTTCATGACAGCCCTTATCCAAGCACTCTCATTACTGCTACCAGTAATGTCCAACCTCCAACCCTGTATTACTGCTTGCAGATCCCCTTTCTTCCTACTCGGACTCTTTGCAGTGAGTAATGTTTGTTTGTTCTTCTATAGTCAGTGTCTGCCTTTCCTTCTGTCTACTGCCTGAGTGCCTACTCCACTCTTCTGCTCCCATGCCAGAACTCTTATATGTTAATTTAAATGCTCACTGAGATACATTTTTTCAGTTCATACTGACATACAGCTGGCCTTTCTCTGGCAGGTCTTCTCCCATTCTCCTAACTGTCTCAAACCCTTCTCCCTTTTTAGTTACTGCAGTTAACAGACTACCTTAATCCTCTTATTCCTCAACATGTTAGGATAAAGGGATTTCTGAGCATGCTACCTACAACTCCCTATCTAGTCATCTCTGCACCACTTCTCTAGTGCCCTGCTTTCTACCATCTTTGCTGATTAATATGACATGGGGCCTACATCCACCATAACATGTACCCACCCTTCCCCTTGGTGACTATCCTCATCAACTCTTTCTTTGTTTTTCTAAGGCTTAATTTCAGGAGTGCATTCACTGTAAACTGAATCTGAAGTATGAAAGGAAAATATTACCTCTTATATGGGATTCAAACCCAAGACATTCAGTATTCCATACTAGCATTTCTGCTGCCAAACTAACAAGAGACTCCGGACATGTGTGTTCAATTTTCCTGTAAACATTTCTGTGTGTGTGTGTGTGTGTGTGTGTGTGTGTGTGTGTGTGTGTGTGTGTGTGTGTGTGTGTGTGTGTGTGTGTGTGTGTGTGTGTGCTAATAATTTAACCTTAATCACCATGCTAGGGGTTTCTTAGCTGAAAGGAAAACGTTCTCAAGGGAGAACTCAACACCAGCCTGTCCAGAGGCTCTCTTTAGTCCAAGAGTAGTGACACCTGCACGGAATGCTGGAGGTCTTGGGTATGAATCCCAAACTAGAGCTATTATTTTCCTTTTGTTCTTCTGATTGTAACAATGCCTAAGCAGTAGACTTTCTCTGCATGTGTGTGTGACTTTGTGTTTGTGTGTCCTTCTAGGTGTGTGTATATGTGTGTGTGAAGAAGGGTTTGATTTTCCTGTAACATCATCTCTCTTGTCTCTCTCACCAATGTTCTTAATCTTAGGTAATATATACTTTTTGAGTCACTAGAATTGCCTTTTTCTCTTTCAGTTTCTGTCCATACCCTTTCTCTCCTATCTCCAGCCTTTCTAATCCAGTTCTATTACCCAGCCTTCTTCACTGTTTGTCTCCCTCTTTATGCTGCACTAGATACCTTTTCCATTCCCTTATGTGTTCTTCTTACATGCTCTGTTAACTAACCTGTCCTTTTTGCTAACTACCACTCTCATGTTGCTGTCTTTCTCTGCCTACTTCCCTCCTACTCAGCTCATGATGTTGGTTGTTACATGTCCACCTTTGACTCTGTCTCCTTTTCATCACCCATCACTACCGTCTTCACCTGCTATTCCACCTCAGGTTCCTTATCCTTGCCCTCTTTTTTGCGGCTACATTTGCTATTTTATTCTGTTACCATATTCCAGGCCAGACTTATTGCTGCCTGCCTTCCTATCCTCTGCATTTTTCCACCCATCCTGTTTACTTATTGCCTGTTGCTGCTTCCTCTTCAGTTCCACCCTTCTCTTTTTAGATTGTCTCCCCTATTCACTGCTATTTCTAGCTTCAATATTTATTCTTGAAGCTCCAACATCCTCTTTTCTATCCAAAATTCTAAAGGTCCATGAGTCAGCCAGATGCCCCATGTCCTTTCTCATATCCAGCCTTTGATATGATCATTTATCCAGTCCTTTCTACCTCTAGTGTTTATTCTTCAGTAATACATCTCAACTGAAGGTGAAATTGTGGAGTAATCTATACACAGCTCCTTTACTTCTAGTGTTATCTGGCCTGATAACTAAGCAACGTAATCTCAGATGTTATTCACCCACACCAGGTGAATTTTCTCACAGGCACATCTGTCAAAGATGGTGTTTATACCTTCTTGATCCTGACATAATCATCATTCATGCGTAGCTTGGTACATTCACACTGTCTGCTCATTTTAGTAAAGCTTTCAACTCCAGTTAATGGCATTACGTTTCCAGGAACATTGATGCTTAAAATTTTGGCTTCAGATTTAACTATTGAATCCTTACTCTATTTAAACCATCCAGCTCAGGTCTTTTTTAAAAATCTAGTTTCAATAACCTTTCAACTGAGAGGAGTAAGGGAGAGGTGTCTATACCAATTTCTGTCCCTCTTCATTCATTCCAAACACTGAACACTGAAGAGTTTGCTTCTGTAACCCCAGATTTGGAACAAAAATAAAATGGACTTTTTAGGTTTAGTTTAATAACAGAAATATAAATACTGTAGTCTTAAAATATAGTATATACATATAATAAGCACACATCATAGCCTAATAATTCTGCCAAAATGATTCAATGATCCCAACACACACTCTTTACAACAGTCAAAGAGATGGCTTTTTACATGAATATTACCAGATTGTGAAAAGCAAATCAGAATAACTATATTCTTTGCAGTCAGAAATGGAAGAACTCTATAGTCAGCATAAGACAGGAACAGCTAACTTTGTTACCAGAGGTGATAGCAGTGGTGACAAACTGGCACTGAAAAAAGTGAACAGAGTTACTGTGAAAAGTGGACTTGTAGAAGAAATGGGCAATAAAGGACTGTTATATTTTAAATGTTTTGCTCTTTCTTCTGTTTTTATTTCCTAGCATTATTATTAAAAATACGCAAAATCAACTGCTAGCAAAAAACTGGGAACTAAGTGTTTAAATCCAGGGCTGAGTCCAGAGGCCAAAGGGAGGAGGTTTGATCAATGGGTAATTGAGAGTTTTTTTTTAACTCACACAAGAAAATGACATTTACAGAAGGGCGACTTAAAGTTAAATTATGTTGCACCTGAAAACTAGAATGGTGAAACCTAACACTGACAGTTAAGGAAAGCTGTGACCTATGTGAGTTTTAGCAGGGGATAAGAGATGAGAGACTAGTGAGTATAAAGACAGCGAGTAATGGTAGTGCTTCTCTGAAGGATAAACAATGGGAACTGTAAGAAAGAAGATATTTTGTCAAGGTCTTGAACTTAGGAAAAAAAAAAAAAACTAAAGGCAATAGCACTGATAAGTGTTCAAAATGAGGCTTCAGACAAATTAATTATTTTGTGTTTAGCCCTCACTTGACAAGACGATTAGTGCCACAGTTTGAAAAGGCATTTTTGATGGATATATGTTCAGAAATAAATAAGGTTAAATGCTGTGTTAGTTTATTGACAAGTGTCTGCTTCATCACACACTGACATATATGCTTATACATAAATTATTGTATGTACGATTCTTCCTGATGTCCCCCTCTCCTGCTTTTTTGTTATTATGAGAGCTCTACACTCACACTGTACCATTTACTGTGGTAAGATGTTATAACTCAGCTAGAAATGTGAGTGGACTATTGAATGTAAATACTTAGTCTTATTTTTTTAACAAAATGTTCAATAAGGCAAGGGGAAATAATATGAGTAAGGGTTGTGGGGTGATTTAAATGGGAATGGATGATAGCAGAACATGGATAATTTAAGATGAAAAATAAAAAAAATAATAAGGGGGAGGGAGAAAAAAGATGCAGTAAAAGTCAAAATCATAAAACAATGTACTATGAAAGGGTAAATTTAATAAACATCAACAGGGAGAAGGTAGTCATTTTGACAGAAAGCAAAGGTGCATTACTGTCATACGACTTACAAAGAAATGGTAAGGGGTCTGCAGAAAAGGAGCGCAAGCAGATCTGACCTCAGAAATAATGCATGACAGTATATAGTTATGTGATGGATGAGTTTTATAGGGTGTGTAGGGATCTTAACAACTTCTTGGTTAGAAGACTGAAGCTGGACAGAAAAGCATCAGGCAGATAAAGTAATTTGTTATTGGGAGAAGATGGCTGTAGGATAAAAAGAGAGAGGGGTGGGTACAAAATAAGGAAAAGGGAAGCTTAGTGAGAGGAAACTTGGTACCTGGTCATCTGGTTAATAGACACAGTGAATAGCAGAAAGAAAAGTGATATAAATAAGAACCAAGAAAGAAAGAACAGGCCAAGAAGGGGAAGAAACAAGAGAGTAGGTGCACCTGCACATAAGGGTGAAAAGATGTGGGATTGAAGGAGTGGGAGCACTCAGACTAGTGTCTTGGAACCTCAAATAGTTTAATCAAGTCATTCAAAAAGGATAAGATATTTGTCCACCTCAAATTAAAATGGGAAATAATAGCATCGCAATAGACACATTTGGTAAAGAAGAGCACAATTTGAAGAGGACAGGGTTAAAATGGGGACTGCTGCATCAGCTCTGAAAGAAAGGAAAAGGGGGGATAGCACTACTACTTCAATTAACTAGTAAGCTGCAGGTATGGAAGCAACTAATACATGGAACAGGATGCTCTGTGGAGTTAAGGGGATGCATGCTTAAGAGCAAGTTCACTATTGTGTCATAATATATACCACTTAAGGTAAGCACTAGCTATATAAGAAATATTTTGGCACAGACAATAGCCTTTCAGAAGGGGATTGCACTTATCATTGCAGACTGGAATTTAACTACATGGAAAAGGGACATGGATGGAGGAACCAGAACAAAGAATGTGAGAGCAGATGGAACATTTCTTGATAAATATATGAGGTCATTCAGTTTAATGGATGTATGGCTATCCTAGGGAAAAGCAGATACAGCTCAGGGTTTTTTCTATTACCTAAGTACAAGACACGCTCTAAGTTTAATGTGTGTGTGTGTGTGTGTGTGTGTGTGTGTGTGTGTGTGTGTGTGTGTGTGTGTATGTATATCTATCTATTTATATTGGTGACCTATCTGGGATTGTTGCAGGAGGTAAGAACTGGTGCTAGGATCTTTTTTTAATATATATATATATATATATATATATATATATATATATATATATATATGTATATATATACCGTACAGATGAGAATTTTGATAGGGAGAGCATCCCTCTCAGCTGTCCAAATTTTTCACAGAATGTCCAGATTTTTGCTTCATATTTTTGGTCTTTTCCTCAAAAAATGTGTGGTTTTCTGGCAAGTCTCTGACGACTGAAACAATGACAGACATTTGAGTTTCAGAGTTTATATCTTTCAGAAAATGCATGCCTATATAATATCTGTTATTCTAGCAAAGTTTGAATGTATAAAAGCAATATTTAAAATCTGTCCCTATTTTTGTGCCTTTGTCCTGCCATTATCTTTGGCTTTCTGCAGATTTCTTGAGCTAAGAGATTCAGAAGTATGAGGCAGAGAGAAACAGCTCTTGGGACACTAGACATTCCTGTGTTGTTTATTAAAATATAAGAAAATGGAATGGACAATAGAAATGTTAACACAACAATTGCAAGAAGTACATGACAATACATAAAGGAAATGGAATAACTAAAATGGTGAAATAAGAGAGAGGGTATTTAGATGGGCCATGGCGAGGCAGAATGAAACAAAGGTGGGTTTTAACAATATAAAAGAAAAGATAGAGATCTTGCAGGGTAAAACTGGGTAAAGCATGAGGAAGAGGAGTCTAAGGGAGCTCATGCCAGATCCGGGGGTAAATGTATGACAAGCTTATTGCTAAAAGAGCAGGAATCAGGCAGCTGCATTTTAGGAATTTTCTATGTTCCTTGAGGGCACTGGCAGTTAGGCTATATCAGCATAATGTGGACAGGAAAGTGTTTAAAAGGTGAAGTCACAGGTGGGAGAATTCAGGAACAAAGGGAACACTGGAAGAGTTTAGTAGACTTTGAAACCATATATTCCTAGGAGAGGGAAACACACCAGCCAAGTGGTTGAATGAGTTAGAACTCCTAAGGTTACCAGAAAATTAAATGAAATTATGAAATTACTGAGACCAATAACAAAAGAGGAAAGTAGTGGGGAATTTTATAAAATGATGCAAAGAAAATTGGTGGGTTTTGATGATATTTCAGTAGAAGTATGAAATCATGGGAAAAGAAGATTCTTTCTCAATGGCTATATTACCAAAGAGACTATCAAATATAATTCCAAAACTGATACATGGTGATGAATGTGAGGGTGATGGAATCCGGATAATATCATTGGGGCAATGATGATAATCTGAGATGCACAGCTGAGGGGGTTTCTGGTGATTGTGTTTAGTCGATGCTGAAAAGGCATTTCATTGGGTATTATGGCAGTACTAATTTAAATTATTGATTTGCTGGGGCTTTCCAAAAAAAAAAAAAATAATAAATAATTGTGTAGTTAAACTGTGACATGTGCATGAGAATGGCAGCTAAAGTCAAAATCTAAGTGAGACTGTCAGATCAGTTTAGGTTGTATAAAGGCAGTCGACAGGGGTTCCCCTTTCTCCAAAATTATTTCGAACCCCAGGCAAGAGATAGACAATCAAGAACTGAAGATTTTGAGTGGTGGTACATAGAGAAAGATAACATTATTTGCAGATGATATATTAATCACCTTAACAAAACCACAAAAAGATATATCAAAGGTGCTAATGGGAAATAAGTAATGTATAGGGGCGTTAAAGAAAAAAAAAACGATCGAAGTTTATGTGGTCAAGGCAGCATAAAGTGTCAAGGTGTGGTTTGTAGGGTTGATGAAAGAACCTACTGAAATCACATATAAGAGGGTTTTAATGAAGTAGGTAAATGGAGGACCTTGGAACAAAATTTGGACCATAAAGTCCAGGTTTGCAATTGTATGTGCTTCCACGGGTACCGTATATGGGAAAAGAATGTTGGTGTACCCCTACTGCAGATTACTTAGAGAAAGTGAAAAATGAGATGAGCAAATTTGTATGCGAAGGAGAAAGACCAAGAATATTTGGATTGATTCCAGTTTGATCAAGTAGGCTTCATGCGTGTCATGACTCATGGAGGGGGATCTATAACTGGCTATGACTTGAATGAGAGTCTTACCCTCAGTAACCTGCACTTGGAGTAACTCCATGGAGTTGTCCATTCTAACTAGATGGGAGGTGAATTTATCTCTAATAAAGATAGAAACACAGCCTCCTTTGGTTCTCACACATTCGTTTTGTGGTATGAAGGCTGAGGCCTTGAACCAGGTTTCTGTGACTGCACAGACATCTACATCTTCCAGTGATAGAAGTTCTTCTAGGGACTGCAGTTTTCGGTTTAAGTTCCTAGCGTTTAGCATTTAGCAGCATGACCCTTATTTTATCACGAGTGGCAAATTTCATGCCGGTAAGTTTGTTTTTCAGACCTTGCCTAAAACATTGCCTAAAACAGGCAGTATGGGGGAGGCAAGAGCCTTTGCCAGACTCAAAAGCATAGTGGTGCCAGGTGCAAACTGTCTATGGCAAAGCAGCGACGTTTGTTAACCATGGCTTTCCAAGCTGACAGAAACCTGGATCCCCACTGAATGGCATCAAAAACTAAGCCAGTTATTGAAACAAATTAGTCATTTTTTGTTTATACTGTGGCATCATTCTAGGTGAGGATAGTATTTTACTCTAGGGTAGGGACAAACCTGCCTGGGGCACATACTCAGAGAGTTCAATCATGTCTCTCTTCATATAGTCCAGTGAGGTACATCTCAGGTTGTTCACTCCAACATGGACTATGACAGAGTCATAATGGTACTTGTTGCTGAGAGACCTGAGTGTATGTGTGATGTGATGAATCCTGGCACTGGACAGGCAGCTGAACGTGACTTTGTCCTTGTCCAACCTGGTGAGTGGGACATCCATATATCTCACTATGAATCTCCAATGACAAGAAAATTTGTTTTTTTTAGTGTTACGCCTTATGGGCTTGGTAGGTGAAACACTGGTGTTACTATGTGTCATAGGTGCTGTGGGAACTGTGTTAGTTGTAGCAGTCTTATGTTTTGGAGGTGTCTGGTGTTTCAATAAGTTTTTTGAGAGAACCTCCGCATATGTAGATTTATGTGTTGGATGCATACTATGTGTATGAGTAGTGGTGGGTGAGTTGGCAACATCTTCAGTGTTACTGTTTTGAGTGTGAGAGATTCTTGGTACAGATACATCTCTTGGACTCTGTACTAGAGTGAGTTATTAGTAGAAGTTTGTCAGTGTACATAAGGCAATTGCTACACTGCCTCAAGAGACCCAAGTCAACAAGGTTGGCAAGAGAAACAAGGGTAGACCAACTGTCCATAATGCTAGGTTGAAGACTATTATCACAAAGGGGGCTTTTCAGGGCGGATCAAGGAAGATCTCAATGGATAGATGTTTTTGCCGGGGTTTTTTCGCTCATGGTTTAATAAGTTACAGCTCACTAACAGTATTTATTTGACTGGAAAAGTACTAAGAATGGGGGCTACACTAATATGCTACAGCTACATCTAAAAAAATGTTGAATACATAGATTTTGTAGAAGTTTCTCCTAGTCCTTTCTTACCCAATGCCTGTTAAAAACTAATTTTTGTAGGGTACCATACCAAGCACTTCTATTGGAGCATTAAAATTTGGCTTTTAAATAGTAGGTGCTCTAACATCCTTCTGCTTTACTTACCTTTAAATGTACAGTAGTATAATATGGTACCATTTAAGTGTTCCTGTCAATGTAACTTTAACCGTAAGCTTAGTGTGCATACTTCTAAGTGTAGTATTCGACCACTGGACCACAACTCAGAAGTTGCACTCTTGAAATTCAGTGCTACAAGCCAATTCAGAATTTGAAATTATTAGTTCTTGCTGTATAATTTTTTGCAAATTATCCTGTAAAAATGAAAAAGCAGTTACAAGCTAAGCAATAAATACTGTGAAAATGTCACATTTTTCCTGTGATTGTAGTGAAAAGAAAGACACATACAGACTTTTTTGTAGATTGCTGCTGATTTGTTCTCCTGGATCCTTTCATTCTCTATTACACAAGTAACGGATATGCTTTGATTAGTACGCACTGTTAGATTACTGACAACAGAATACAGTCCAGTAAGGTTATCCTGAATAGCGCTGTTTTCTAAGGTATGGTCTGTAAAACTTTCACTGTCACTAAATGACCAGTGAACTTTTGGTGCAGGATATCCTTCCTTAGATATGCAAGTGAACTGTGTTGTGTCATTATCAATCTGGAAGCGAGACAATACCGGATCATTGTAATGTGCTAGGAGGAAAAACAGAGAGAAAGATTACACTCGGGAGTTAGCTACACGTGCAGTTTATTTTAGATTCTGTTTCCATTTCTTGGAACAGTATAACTGTTATTATAAAAGATAATCATGTAACAATCTATTGAACCAAGTTTGTATACATATAGCATTCTTTCTAGGAGTTGTGTCACTTTCTAGGAGTCTTGACTCAGTTCTAGAACACACACGTAGCAGTAAATAAAAGGAAGCATACTCAAAGAAACAGGAAATTAGGAAATGTATCTTAAGTTTAGTGTTTTCATTCTTTATTACAATATGAAAAAATCAGAAGAAGGAGTTCTGATGAAGTTCTTGTAACAAAGAATGAAAGCACTAACCGTAAAATGCATTCTCCCTTTTCTTTGAGTACATTTTCTTTTGTCTTAGTTGTGTTTATCATGCTAAATTGGAATTATTCAGTATTTGTTTTTCATATACAGTCAATATTTTTTCTTGTGTGAGGTTATAGTTTGCTTAACTTTAAAAGGCAGGCATCACCTTCTGAAAGATCATTAACATTTCCTTTCTAATATATAGTTAAGAAATGAAAGTTGTGTACTTACCATAAAGATAGAGCTGCGTGATCAGTTACATTCTTGCTGACATCCAGGACTAGAGTTAGACATTCAGCACCAAAAAATTCTTCCAGTGTTCAAATTCTTCCCTTCTAGTCATAGTGCTATACTTATCCAGTTCTTCCTCTTTCTTTAGCTCTTGCATATCCTGTACTAAGGTAGAGTATACTGACAATATCTTCCTTCCTCAATTTCTTCTTGGCCTTGCGTTGTCTGATGCAGGAGGATGGGGTGGGCATGATGCACCTGGTCAGGCATATCTATCATTGTAGTAAGTACATAACTTTCATATCTGCCATAATCAGGACCATCCTCTATGACACTAAGAAAGAACCCTAGACAGTAAGACTGATTGATGCTAAAGGTGATGCTCAAGTCATGGAATGTCCCAGAATCATAGTAGTGACAGCTACCTGCACTCCTCTTTGCTATGTTGGGTTCGAAGACTGCAGAACTAGAACCGCCCTATGCTGCCATCTGTGTTGGTGACTCATATGCTGCTGGGGTTGGGTTTACTTTAACAGGTTGTCCAACACTTAATCACAGGGGATGCCAGAGGTTCATTCTACTACTCCAGCATCATCTCAACTGTGAGTTATGGGAGGGTGCCCTCTAATGCTAACATTCCTTACAGGGCCACTGTATCAGGAGACTATACCCTGGGCATGGAACAATCATCTTCAGCCACTTTAATATACTGCCATAAGGTATGTTCTGACTTTTTCCACTGGATCCTCCATCAGTGGACCCTATGACTGTAGAGCTAGAACATAGCTATGGCAATGATGCAACATAGATGTCATTCTTACCACAATGTGGTACATAAACACACTGTTATATGTCAAATACATACTTAGCTTATAGCCTCATATGTAGCTTGTGGTGCAGGATGTTCTTTTTGCAACCCCAGTGTAGTACATGACACAGCTGCAGATGCTTTCATACAGGTTTAGCAGTCACATCTGTGGGATTTGTCCTACAATACTGGGAGATGTACCTATTAACCTGGTGCATCTCCTACAGACATCACCAGACCGGCATCTGTACCTTATTCTTGGGAAGCAGTACCACATCAAGCAGCCTGTAATGTACCTGTACTAATATTCTGTTATGGCCACCAAAATATTGCCATCCCATACCAGTTACTTCTAAATTTGCAAATAGAAGGCTTTATCTGCTTTGCCCTACTCAAACATGCACCTGCCATGTCTGTGCAAGGTCAGTAATAGCCTCTTTAATTTCTGATTTCTGGTGCGGTGCATTTTTTAGCCATCACCTTTTCTTCTGTCTCATGCTAGAACCTGCAGACTTGTGAAAGCACATGTGCATCTGTGTGTGTCTGCATGAATGACATATGCCCCATTAAATGCCTATAACCCTTTGTGCTTCTGTGCTGACACCATTCAAGAACTGTGCCATAGTATGGCAGCAGTGGGCATATAACCAGAGTGTAAGCTGTGAGCAGTGTAATGCTGGCTCTCATATATCCTGTAAAATATTTTACACTCTATTTGCAAATGTATTACTGTTGCAAACCCCATATAAAGGACAGTTCTTCAGCTCCACCTTATTCCCCATTCTCTGTAAAGGTTTTCCTTCTTCAGCTCAGGCAAACAGGGTAACCCATCAAGGGCGATGAGGTAGGCATTTCAGGTGCTGGGTAAGTGATGTGTATTGCTGTCAGTACTGAATTATTTTAATAAAGTCTAACACATTGCCAGTTTACTGTATTTATTTATCTACTTCTTATGTTCATCCTTTTTTGTCTTTTTTTGCACCAATGTTTAGTTTTTCTCCATTTGTCCTTTTTCTACAAATCAGCCATGTTGCAAGCTGTGGAGCAATGGCAGCCAACACCACACTCTACACCAGCCAGCATACCTACCACTAATCCCCAGTAGGCCCTAGACCTGTCCCTCTGTACTGTGTTGAAGGTCTGTCTGTTGAAGGCTTTTGCATCATCTGGATTTTAGAGTGGACAGAGTAAGCAACTGGATATTGTTGTGTTTAACATATGTAGCATTTTTGGGTCTATATTATGTGATCGAAGAATATCTTCTTCGAACACATAATAATCCACATGTGTACAGCGAATGCTGTAAACCCCGAATGGCCATGTTCTCAAATTTTTTCCTCAGGAAAAAATTCAGTTGGCCATTATCGGGACTTGCCCTTTTCTTTAATTTAGTATGATCATGGAGTTGGTATATTTAGTTGGGGGGGTGGGGCACAGCCCCCTACATCAGGTTGTGGGAGGTGAAGCCCCCCCCCCACTTAATTAGTGTTTTAAAGTTTGTTTTTTATTTTATGGCCAAGTGAATATTTTTCCTGAGGAAAAAATTCGAAGACGTGGCCATTCATGGTTTACAGCATTTGCTGTATATGTGTCGATTATTATGTGTTTAAAGAAGAAATTCTTCAATCACATAATATAGACCAGCATTTTTTGTTCTGTAAACCTTTATTATATGTACTGAATCATTTCTGACAGCTAAACACCACAATCACAAGACTGACCTATCCACTAACGGTAGCTTTAAAAAGAACTAAGAATGTGGAAATCAGGGTGGATTTTGTCTATCTAGCAATATCCCTGTGTATATTGCAAATACTATAAATTTGCGAGTATTTAAAACAAATTTGAATTCTCAACAGTGTTAATTGGTATTAAGAGGTAATTTACTAGAATGTGAAAGTGAATATCTGGCTGTGGGGTCTTATTAATGAAAATTGCCTGCTTATCATATTTTTATACTGAGACATCTCAGTCAGTGTGGTACAAGCTCTGAATGATTTTGATTCATACAATGAAAGTTTTTTGGGTTGAGCTTCATTCCAGTTTGACATTTGGCAGTAGAGCTTTCTAAGGTATGTCTACTCTGATTTAATTTACTCATTGCTAAGTATATTTTATACAAAGTTAGATAAACTTGCAAGTATTCTATATTGTTTACTTGATGCTTGTTCAAGTGTATGCTCAAGTGTGTATGGGTGTGTTGTGTTTTTTATGTATATGTCTTCTTTATGTATAGGTAATGTATAGTGGTTGTGCAAGGCACTTTTGTGGCAGTCACTGAAAAGAAAAACTCAGTTCCTGTAGGGAAAAATGAATGTTTCTCTAAAATGCACTGTACTTCTTGTCTCATTCATAGGTAAGTACCAGGCTAACTGCCCTTGTGGGCTGTTTTAAGCCTAGCTAATTTCCCTCAAATGTGAAAATCAAAACCTGTACCCTGTATCTGTGAGGTAAGCACCTTAGCTATCATGCCAGTCCTCAACTTGAAGAGGATTATAATAACTGAGTGTGCAGGGGAGAAGAAGCCTGCATTGGGTCTTTGCCCCATGGAAAACCAGGTTTAAATTCTGGTGGGAACTGTTAGTTAAAACATTAAAATCTGGACGAAATGGAATAGTGTGTGTTTTAAGTGTGTGTGTGTGTGTGTGTGTGTGTGTGTGTGTGTGTGTGTGTGTGTATCTAGAAATACACACACATGCACACACACACACACACACACACACACACACACACACACACACACACCTGTATATCATCATTAAATATAAAAAAAATTACTATTAGCATCAGTTCATAGATAAAATTTTGTCAACAGCACAAACCTTTGACAAACTTAAGGGCTGATGCACACACAATTTCAAAACCTTACCTAATAACATTTTACTTGCTAGAATTTCCATTTGCTATTGTTACAAACCTACTGCAACACACACAATAAAACTTAACACATAAAATGCCTCATAAATGAACATCAGCCACTGCTTCAGCTGTGCACTTGCACATGAAAAAATGACTGTGCAGATGACATTTTAACAACATTTGAAGGCTTTACACAACTGTGACCAAACAGCATATACATTAAAATAGCTATAGTCAAGTACAGAAAGTTTTACTTTACTACATTTCAACTACGAGTGACTTTGACAGTTTTTGAAACCTCACAGTCCCATTTAGGAAATATGCACTAAATAAAATGCACAGTAACTATTTAAGTTCAAGGAAGAAACCAGTTATAAAAAATACAAGTTTTCTCTGTATTCCACAAGAAATGAAAATAACTGCCTTCTTAACTTTCAGCTCCAAAACCCCACTTGGCTTTCACTTCAAAAGAAAAACAATACCATTTGTTACTCTCCACCAGCTACACATGGTTCCACATAGCTTTTCTAACCATAAGTCTGTCACCAGAAAGTTCCAGGCATCAGACCTCACACAGGTCCCAGTTTGTAGGTACAAAGGTTCATGGAAGTTGCATGTCAGTTGAATCAAAAGACCATGTTTACCTTGCCAGCAACAGCCCTTATGCTGTAGCCTACTTCTCAGGAAGACCAGAGTAGGTCAGTCCATGGGCACATTTATGCGTACTCATCCATTCATCTAGGCTAGATCTGAGGGATGCTAGGGTACCACATTGTCTAACTTGCAGGAGAAGTCTGTTCCAGAGATGAGGTAGGTGTAAGGTAATAAATGTGTCCCTCCATCAAGTTTTATTTATCTGTTGGTTGATATTTAGGTGTGTATTTGATTTGCTGAGATGCAGGAGATGGAGTGGTTATTGGCTTGGAATACGAGGCATAGCTCTCCCTGTAATAACTGCAAGCACACAGTAAAGGCATAGTTTTTCGAGCCATTCCTGGTAGCTCAGTGTCTTTAGACCAGCCATCTTCTTCATTAGGAACCTTTGGAGCCTTTCCAGTTGTTCAATACGTCTAGATCGAGACATCCCAAAAGGGTAAATATACTGTATAAAAGGTCTAATAAGGAGAGTGTACATGAGTATGATAAATTCTGTTGATCTGAATAACATGCTTTTATATATTACTTGTGTTAGACAATGTAACTACATGATGTTCAAACGAGAAGGAACTACTGACCCAGACTGACCCAGATTCCCAGATCCCAAACTACATTGCCAGCTTGGAGAGAAGTATTAGCTACGCTGTAGTGTGACAGAAAAAGCCGTTTCTGAAATGCAACAATACAACACTTCTTCGCGTTTAATTTTAGCTTTTTTTCAGTATGCCACTGATTTACACGTTCTTGTTGTAATGAGATATCAGTGGAGAATGTGATAATAATGCCTAGTTGGCAGTCATCTGTGAACATAGCTAAACAAAGGTCAAGAATTCCAGTTTGAATCAGATGGTGAAAATGAGAGATCTTAGTACGAAGCCCTGGGTAACAACACTAGTTACCTTCATTCTTACAGAGAAGGTGCATACTGCTCTGGCAATGTGGGTAGTGTCTTTTAGCCAATGTGCTATGAACCTCACTATACAAGATCAACATTAGTAAACTGGCCCATCTACCTGGTCAACAAATAGAAAATAAATAAACGATGCCAGCATGGGGAAATGCTTTGGACAGATCCATCTAAGCTGTGCCATGACTTCTGCTTACAACATGAGTGACTTTTTTCAAGAGCTCTCTTTTCCAAAGCCAAACTAGTTTGGTTCTAGCCTAATAAGGATTTTGATATCATAGTTAATGAAGTCCATTGTGATGTGTTATATGGCTTTGCAAATCAGACAAGTCAGGCCAATAGCTCTATAGATGTAGTATCTTTGGTAGGTTCACCCTTTATGCATGTCATCACCACTTCAGTTTGCCATATTTTGGGGACATACCCTGTAAGTAGTCTTATATTAAACAGATTAAGGAGGGATTCAACAAGGGCATATTTAAAGCTATTTGTAAGATATCTAAGTAAATTATGCAGCCACATGAAAGTAGTATTTTTGGTCTTAGAAGGAACCTTCAGTACATGCTCTTTTGTGACATCTGCAGGTGTAACAGATATGGGAATTGGTGGAGAAGGAATAATTATGTTTGGGGCGGTTTGCACTAATTTGTTTGCTAGTATGTTTGCAAGGTCGGTTGACTCAGAGTATGTGGTGCCATAATAGATTGGTCCTGAACACTGTTGGGTGTTGCTTGTTCGTTTTCTGATATAACTACAAAATTACTTAAATATTTTGCCTCAGATAGACCTAATACTATATTTTATCTTCTTGTTGATATATCTGATGTGCTGTCTGACTTGAGGAGTTTTAGACCTAATATATGATTTAAGAATGTTTTTCTTTTGTTATAGAGTTTGTTTCTATAATAGTGGAACACCAAGTGGTCCATTCTTAAACTTCTCATTATATTTTTTCTAGTAGGGATGGTTTGGTCTATATATTCATTTATATGGGCATATAACCCATAGATACAGACAGCAGCTGTCTTATAGTTGGGGATAGTGTTCTTGCATGTGAAATGAAACCATTTGTCATAAAAGTTAACACAGTTTGTCCATCTGACATCACTGAATGCAGAATTGTTGGCTCCAAGTGTTTTAGTGATTTTTTTAATGGAGAAGGTTACAAATTTGTGGTCAGACAACCAGGAATGGAACAATTAGGGGGTGGTACATATGGAGGCTATTTTCTTTAGAACAAGGCAGATAATATTTTGACCTCTTTACTGGCCCACACTGACTATCTTCTCCAGGGAGTGTTTGCTCATTACATCTAAATATCTCCAGGCATGCCCAGCCTTTGGGTTATATTTGTGCCAGTTAACTGAAGAGTAGTTAAAATCATACTTTATAAGGAAGTTTTTAGTAACAAGAAGTTCCTTTAGCACTTTTAAGAATCTATTGTGGTTATCTGGGAACTTAGATGGTGTCTTATAGCAGGTTCCAAATGGAGAGGGATCCGAATAGAGAGGAGTCCGAATGGAGAGATGATAAATCACCAAGCAAAGGAGAGTAGTATTGCTGAAATTGAATTCATCCTCAAGTCTCGCTCGGTGAGTGCCTTCACTAGGTGGACCCTGTTTTTCACAAAATCTCACCAAGATGACACTGATATATGGACATGGGAAAGAAAGAGAGATTTTATATAATGCAATATTTATGCAGTCGAAAGCCAAATTAATCAATACCAAAAAGGCAGCATCCAAAGATATTCCAAGAAAAATACAGGCAAAGGCATCCAGATATGGAAAAATTCACAATAAAAAAAATAATATCACAAAAAGAGAATGTAGGAAAAGTAGTGTATGTAGTCAATATAGTAAAGTGGAAGTTAAAAAAATAGAAGTTAAAGTTATGGAATGCCTGCGGAGTGAAGGATTATCACAGCATTTTGAAAAAAATCCCCAAAGTAAGGAAAAACAGGAAGATCAGGAGCTATCTGAAGAAGATGGTGTACTATTTATGCAAAGGAGAAAGCAAAACAAATCAATACAAAAAGAGCAGCAAAACATATCTGAAGAGAAATACTGGCAAAGGAATGCAGACATGGAAAACTTTACAATACAAAAAATAAGAAGACAAAGAAGAAAGGTAGAAAAGAAGATTAATAATGGAGAAATTAAAGAAATAGAAACTGAGGTTATGGAGTACCTGCAAAGTGAAGGATTCAGTGCAGGAAATCTAACTCAGAAAATACTGCAGCAGGCTAAAGCAATGGACATCCAAATTAAGGAGGAAACGAGTGGAACAGGAAGCAACACATCAGTTGCCATATGAGGATATTTTGGAGCCTTTCACAGGAAACCAGTATAAACACTCACCTGAAGCTGGACAGCAAAGGAAGGAACAGGAAACTGTTCAGCTCTGATGCAGTCAATGTTGTAGAGTGATAGGCCAGTGAATTCCCATATGACAGAGCCTTATATTTAAATTTCAGTTAGTTTAATTTATATAATTAGAATCAGATCCATATTGATGAAAATGTCTTTTCCCAACATGCTTTTGCAGTTACTTTACATTACTTTTTAGTTCTAGGTAGACAATTTTGTTTTTTGAGATTGTTTTTGTGTGTAGTGCGCCTTTTTGGGGGGGGAGTTTATGTGTGCAGTGTGAAAAGTGATTTTATTAAAGTAAATAGAAGATGTGGTCTGTGTTTTATTTCATTTTGTATATAAGAAATTGTTTTGCAAGCACTCACATGCACACACAACACACACACACATGCACACACGCACACACACACACACACACACACACACACACACACACACACACACACACACACACACACACAGACACACACACGCACACATGAACACATGCACACACACACACACACACACACACACACACACACACACACACACACACACACACACACACACACACACACACACACACACACACACACACACACATGCGCACGTGCACACACACACACACATGCGCGCGTGCACACACACACACACACACACACACACACACACACATACAGATTTTTGGGGAGGGTCATTACATTGCAATCAATGTTAATTGCTAAAGCAATGGACTCTTTACACTTCAGGCAAGAGAACAGAATGGTGCAGTCATTAATAGGCATCAATTAATAAGCTTGACAGGCGGAGTCTTGAGACCTGGTCCAACAGGAATCAGCAACACTGATTGCCATTATTACATGTATGACTCTGCACCCTAACTGTGCTATCAACATTTAAATATCATATGCTGTGTCTTAAAAAAAGATTAAGTAACTTAAAAAAACAAATAAACACTTGAGTAATTGAATTAAAGTAACTAAAAATTATACAAGCTGTTTTGAAAGTAGTATTATCTGGACATTAAGACAAAATAGTAATGTTTTATAAGATATTTTTATACTTTACTTCTATAAAACTGCATACAGCAGTTTACTTTATTTTGTAATGTTTATCATCTGCCTCAAAACAAATGTCTTGTTTTTGTGAGCTACTGTGAGTCAAATGTTGTTTATTTTTGCAAGGAGAACTTGCTTGCTTGCTGTATTATAATCACTTTCTGTAAATGGGCAGTGTTTTAAATAACTTCTAGCAAAATGAGGTTGCAGTTGCATGCTGCATACAAGCTGCATCCTGTGTTTCAACAGGCTATTTCATTTAACTTTCACTAACAAATTGTGAAGTTTTAAGCATGCTACATAACTAGACCAAAACTTCTGTGTCACACTTGAAAAGAGCTTGTCATTATTTTGCAAAGAAACAAACAAACAATGGGAAATAGAATGTTGATCCCCTTCATGGTAATTGGGCAAGGGCATCCAAATAGCAAATAGAATTAAATGAAATAAATTAAACTTGTAATAGTGGAATAGATTTAAAGGCATAAAGTGGCAAAGGCAAGTCTTCACAAATAAGGTAGTGTTTTTTAAAATGAAAAAAGTACTGCTCAGCTATTAAGTGACTGTATGTTTATTGGCATTTACTGGCCTTTTCTTACAAATGACCTCTAGTCATAACCCCAGAAAAAAATCATAAACTGGCATACCTAATTCATTTCTGAAATGAAATGTGAATTAAACAGTTGGGATAAAACACTGCTCATGTAGTCTAGAAAAAGAAATCCTTTGACTGTAAAATTACACACCAGATGCTGACTCCTTTATGTAGCCTATAGCATGTTCAGTTTGGAAATGCACATGTTCTGATTTTGTTACTACTGTGCAGTTCTTAATATTTATTTTTCTGTTGTATTCCTTTTCTGGTTAGATGATGCTTTACCCCCTGTTGTTTCTGCTCTACAATAACATTACTAGGTTTTCTTGTTGATTCAACGTGCTCTATTCTAATCTGATTTGTGTAACATGCCCAACCTGATTAAACTTATCGCCTTGTTGACTGCTTTATGCATCAGGTCACAGGATTACCTTGTTATAGAAATGTTATATAAACAAGCAAGTACATCACATTTGTCTATGAGTAGTGCAAGCATTTATTCCTAATTTATTTCACGCTGATTTGTTGGGACAACCCTCTGAACCAAAAAATTCTTTAGAATGGAAAAAGGATAACCTGGTGAAAAATAATAACAAAATCAAGTTTAGTTCTTTATTATATTAAAAATGGTATTAAACCTTGACCGGAATGTTTTATTACTTTGTAACATGTAATAAGGCTGAAGGAACAGGAGACACTTACCACTCACTTGCAAGTCAATTGAGCAGACTAAACGCATATTATTCTCTTGTTGGTAGTAGCACTCATAAACGTCTTCATCTGACACTTTAATTGATATCAGTTGAATAGAAAAGTTACCATTCTTAAGCTGATCCAAAAAAAGTTTAGTCCGTTGCTTGTATTTCTCACTTTGATCTTGAAATTCTTCTTTCCCATCATTATAAACATGCACTGCTTCTACTGGTTTTGGTGTATCATTGGATGTCTGCCAATATATACGTTTTGTTTTTTTGCCTGCTCTTTCGTTGTAGCCAGAAATGAGGCATGGCAGTGTTATTGTTTCCCCAAGGACTGCAGTAACTGCAAGGATGGAGCATGTTCCTGAAAAGTGCAGCAGAACCAAGTTAAAACAGAGAATAGGGCACTGGTAAAAGTAACATTTAAATAACAATACCTAATTAAAAATTATTTTTCTTTTTGAGAGATGCAGAGTAACATAATAAGGATGATTACCAGCAAACCCAGTTCACCCATAATTTTAAAATAATTCTCAGAGTAACAGTACCAGTACAACGTCTTATATGTCATGCTTTGTTAAATGCTTCAAATTTTACTTGCCTCTATAATGGACTTTTTACCCAATAGACCTTTTTATGGACACATCAATTTCTATTAGGATAGCAGTGGTACAATGAGATATCAGTGTTTTATTTAGTTTCAATTTATCCATTTCACTAGTACATGTCTGTCAAGCAAGGACAATGCTCAAGGAAATAAAGTCATGTGCTCACTAAAAGGTAACATATGTGGGGTCCTTTTAAAGAATGGACTAGATCTGTGGTCATGAAGTGATGAAACCTAGATACTGTTGTAAACAATTAACTTAGACCTGTACTACAGTATCACCACCTTTTTGGTCAACAGAGATAAAGCCCTGACTATGACTTAGATTTCCTAGGTTTGGCTAGTGGCCTGGATAGGGGGTGAGCTGACCAGAGAGAGACAGGAAGAATGAGGTGCTCCCTGCTCACCTCTGTCTGGAAGGAGGCTTGAGGAGCACATTTCCAGAGTGCAAAATATGTTGTGAATCCATGGCAGAGACAGGGGATCAGTAGAAGTGTTTGCCACCAAAGGGACAGGGCTGAATGAGATGATGTCACTCACAGAAGCAGCAGAGTTGCCCTTGTAAGTGCCCATTGCACACCACACCTTACAACAAAAGTGTGCATGTATGTGCAGAGAGGAAACTAAAAAAAAACTGATTCCTCCCTGTGGATGATGGAACCATTCCCATTGCTCAACACTTGTCACTCCAGGAATGAATGGTCATTATGGCTCTTTCTTCTGAGGGAACAAACTGGTTGAAAGACGTTAGAGGAGGAAGGCTGATTATACTTCAGTAAATTTTAGTGTTGAAAGAATTCCAACTATGGATGCCCTAAACCCAAATAAACATGAAGGTTTTATTTCTTTTTGCTTTCTAATCATCTTCAAGATTTTCAAAAGAGTAATATCTAGCTGACCACAGTGGTGCTTGTAGTAGTAAACAAGAAAAGGTAACCCTGATATAAATGGAAGAAAACCAGTAGAAAACACCAGCCTGATGCAGATTTTCAATTGAAAGATTATTTTTAAAGCCTGTAAGCAAGTGTTATGTTCCAATTTTTTCCATTTATTTTATTTTGTCACTAGCTTAGTGAGTTCAGAGTAATTTTAGATTGTAACCCTACTATGCTCTATTTTTTTCTCTCTGATAATGTAAAGATTAATGTGCCTACTTCAGAGTTTTGTATACTCACATTGACAAGGTTTATCTCAGTATAAAGTCTTTAGATCACATTACTCTTAACAGCAGCTGTACAAATGTCCCTTTAAATAAACTGCTGGCAGATAGCAACTTACATTAGGACTAAAGGAATGCAGAGAGACTCGTCTTCAATATAGTGAACCTGACAAAGAGACAGTAGGGACGAATTATCATTGAAGCCTCACTGGTAGAGAACATTGATAATCAACTTTGTATTCAAGCTTTCAGACATGAATCTGTATGTTCTAGGCTCTTTAGTCAAAAGATAAAGCTTGGTGGTGGGATGGTCAGGTGGTTGAGTCACTATCTGGACAGATTCACAACACCAAAAGTAAGCACTGAAGGTATTCTGAAAACTCATAGCAGATGGATCTGTGTGGGATGAGTTCAGTTCTGACTTCTGGAAGAACTTCTCCAGTGCACTAGGTACGTTCATGCATGTGGAATGTCAATAGTTAAAGTGAAAGCATAGATCTGTGTTGAGAAAAGATATTGGTGCTTGTCATGGTGGTAACTCCAGGACCCACTGATGGGTGAAAGTGGTGAAGAAAAACATCAGGTTAAAGAAAGAAGCCTTCCATGCACTGCTAGCAGTGGTGTTTTCTAGGTAATCCAACAAAAGGTCAGGAATTCAACATCTACAACAGTCTCTAAAGGGAAGCCCTGAGTGTTGGCTGTGGGTAATATATTACCCAGACTATTCTTATCTAGGGTGGTGAAATGCTGTCCTCTAGGGGGCATTGTCTGGCAGTGGACTGAGCATTTTGAGGAACTCCTGAATGGGTTAGGCATAACGTCCTTTGTGATGGTGGTGCCCAAAGCAAATGGTGGGACTAAATCCATTTCAGACATCAGGTCAACGTGACAAACAGTTTCACAAAGCCAAAACTATAGGAGTAAATAAGATCCCACTGGTAACATGTAAAAGATTGGATATTGTTATGATCCCATGGATAATGCTTCCTTTGATTGTTTCTTGAAGGTGGGGACAATACATCTTGACTAGCCAACTGGGGTGGTGGTCCCCATATTAAAAAGTGAGACAGGAGGACATGCTCCAATTATAGGAAGATGATGCTGCTCAACTTCCCTGAGAAAGCCCCACAACTATGCCAGTAGTTCAGGAATAGCAAATTGGTTTCATCCTGGCTGTGAAGAAGGGGACTAATTTGTTGTACTTGTACAAACACTGGAGGAGTCATGGGAATTTGCCAGTATAGTCTACATATGTTTTGTTGACCTGGAGAAAGCATATGATAGCACACCATGGAATGTTTTCTAGGGGCTGTTACATCAGTATAGGGTTCCAGAGTCATTGCTATATGCCATTCTGACCCTGTATTTGCAGAGCCAAATGTGTGTCTGTATTCTGGTCATTAAGTCATATACACTCAGGATGGGCATAGGACTTCACCAAATGCCTTTTCAGCATTTTCATGAGCAGGATTTGATAATGCAGCTGAAGTTTAGACAGCAGCCTACCTAGGATGTGAAGGTTAGCTACAACTTTGCAGTTTGAAGATGATGTTGTCCTCTTAGCCACAAGAGACCATGATCTCCAGTGCACACTTTAGCTGTTCACTGCTTTGTGTAAAATGGCTGGGTAAAATCAGCCCCTTGAAGTAAAAGGTCATAAAACATAGTGTGTTCTCAATAGGGGGGGGGGGGTGTCTGCAGTTTTTGAGGCCTTGTTCATGAGTGAGGACAGAGGGGAATTGGGAGAGTGATCAGCAGCTGGGTGCAGTGGCAATTCTACAGACATTGTATTGGACTGTGTTGATGAAGAAAAAACTGATGGCTAAAGCTATCAGTTTACTAGTCATTCTACACCCACATCCTCACCTATTGCCATGAGACTGGAAACACAGTGACAGAAGTAAGGTTCCTTCAGACGTGATAGGAAATCTGTGAGCACCTCAAAGTACAGTTACTGCTCCTATCAGTTAAGAGAAATCAGTCGAGGTGGTTTATGTACCTAGGGAGCATGCCCATTAGCCTTCTGCTGTAGGAAGTGTGCAAGGCTACTTGGAAGATTACTCTAGAAAGTATCCTCTTGGTAGTATCCTGCGGTGATGCAGTGGTGCAGCAGTTAGCTTTGTCACCTCACAGCAAGAGGCTGTCCAGTTTGATTCCTGGCTGGGGTGCCTTCTGTGCAGGGGCCTGCATGTTCTCCCTGCATTTGCGTGGGTTTCCTCTGGGTGCTCTAGTTTCCTTCCACATTCCAAAGACCTGTGTTTGGAGCATTTCTCCCTGGGCCTCAGCTGTAAATGTGCTCTTTCCCAGTCTGACTTTCCCGGTAAACAAATGTTAAATAAATAAATGCCATGCAAGCAGGATTCTAATGTGTTTCATGAAAAATACTAAAGCCATATCTGATAAATGAGAACAAGTGCAACTACTTAACAATACAGACTAATCTGAGATATAAGTATGTATTTTTAGGATCTGATTATTCTTTGACGTTTAGATGTAGACATATGATCACTATACCTGCTAATATGTACATATGTTTAAGTATATTATTTCTTAATGCCTGGGTTATCACTTCTGTATCTCTTGATACACAGCTATTGCTAGTTATTACCCTGCTGTAACAAATTTACTGTTTTTGTCTTTATATGAAAGTGTCCTTTAATCAACAGCATGTACAAAAATATGCATATTATATAATGTCATAGGCTTCATCTTTAAGAAAGTGTCCTTAATCTAGGCGGCTATAAAAAATACACATAGTGTATAACTCTTCAAAGCATGAATATGGGGTACAGATATTGTATAACTACCTGAAATATTGTAATATAAGTAACAACAGACTGTAATGGTATTGGTGGGGATGGATAATGTGTATTCCTGTCTAATGTTTATTATGCCAGAGGGACTATGCCCTGCTTTTGCTGATGTAATGCTGTACATTGAACAAGTATAATAGTTTGCATACACTTGACATACCTGTTTTGTATTGGCCCTGTAGCCTGAATTGAGGCTGAAGTGGGTCCAAGGACCAGTTCACTTAAGTCATTTGACATGTGTATGTGTTGACATATATATATATATATATATATATATATATATATATATATATATATATATATATATATATATTTCCTGGTTAGGGGTCGCCACAGCGGAACTCCGGTCCGCTAATGATTGGTAGTGGATTTTTATGTACAGGGTTACCAGCCCTGATGCACAACCTTCAACGAAGGCACATTCACGTATGCCTCCACACAGAAGACGCTCTAGCTGAGAATCAAATGGGACAACTTCTTGCTATGAGGTGACACCGCTTCCATAGCACCACCACCGCAGTCTGTATGTGTGTGCGTGAATAAAAGACCAAAAAACATGGTCCATTGTTTGCCTACCTATAAAGTGTCATATATACTTGTCTACTGGACCATGTTTTTTGGTCTTTTATTCACACACACACACACACACATATACATATATATATATATATATATATATATATATATATATATATATATATATATATATATATTCATGTACATAAGTTGCATTTTTAAATGTAGGAATAATTAAGTAAAAATCATTCAAGTTTTAATTTTTACTTTATAATTACCCACACTTGTATCAACTATGTGTTTAGCTCCCCTAGTATTTTAGCTGAAAGGGTATTACACCTTGTTAATTTTTTAATCTTTAACGTATATATTTTTATTATATGCATTATTTATGTGTAGGTTTCTGATATGTTTTGTATATGGTTTTAAGTATACATATTGTAAATGGAGAAGATATCTTGTATTAGTTGAATTGTTTACTGTTGCCACAATGGAGTTAGATGTTTTTATAACCCTACATGAATCAGTGAATGTAATTCACTGATGGTTAATTTGTGATTGGTTTAATTACTTGTAAGTATATAAAGTGGTTAATTGTTGCCTTTTCTTTTGTCTGATGAAGTTGGAGCATTGTCACTGAAGAAAGCACTCACAATAAATAGTGTGGTTTGGAGTATTTACAGCCTGCTTGCTTTTTTGTTATTTTAACAGACTAACTAGGCATGGCCATCTGGCAGAACAGACAGAAGACATGTTGGAAAGATTACATTTTGCAGTTTGCTGGAAAAGCCTTGAATTGCAAAGGATGAGCTAGGGACTCTTGCTGAGTATGCAGAAGTCTCACCAGCTTTGTTTAGGTTACTACAGCTGAGATCATCACAAGGCAGGTTGTTCATAAGATGGAATGATGGATAGCAGGGAACACTACTGAAGGGTGAAAGTAAGTACAACACCTACAATAGCATGATTCCACAGTGGGAAGGTATATGACAGACACACTGGAGGCTTTGATAGAGTGATCAAAGCAGCTGATGAGGGTGGAGGCATGGACATGGGCAGTGGCCCTGGTGTGGTAGTCTGGATAATACATAATCCACTCAGACTGTAGGTAAGAGTCATACCTCTCAAACTTTTAGGGCAAAACATCTGCCCAAAACCATAAATAATGGGGGGACAAAGGCCCATAAATATGGGCAAATTTTAAGTATTGCTCTTACAAACTTACAATACTGATAAAATAACAGATTTTGCATTATCATGAATTCTCTGAAGGGTTTGAAGTCTGAAACTCAAATGTCTATCATTATTTTCTGACTTCAATCCTCAATAATTTGTAAATGATTTGTCAGAAAACCAAAGTTTTATGAGAAACAGACCAAAATATGAGGCAAAAATCTGAACTTTCTGCAAAAATCTGGACAGCTGAGAGGTATGGAAGAGTTAATGAAGAAAGTTTTCAGAAAGAATGCTTAGTGCAATATATTTATTATTATTTTTGTAGTCTTTTTATTTCTTTGCTGATGACATTTAATAATGTCTGATTTTAAAAATATGAAACTAACAGGTTTATTTATTTATTTATATTTGCTTACCATGGTAGTGAACTGATCAATATTGACCAATTTCAGACTCAGCCTGGTTGATTGCCTCAGTGTCTGCCACCAGATGAAAAATTCATCTTCTGGTGGCTGCCAGGTGGAATCTTTGGAGTGGGGGAGGGTGCAGATTGTGGAAGCAATTTTTAAGTTTGATGGCATCTGGACAGTGAGCTGGGGTAATTCCAATGGCTATGATTACCTAGTTTTCTCACCTGTCACTTGCAGTGTGTTGCTAACATATTTTATGGTGAAGTATTATGATGAGACAGTACATTGCTGATTTGCTAGCAATAATCCTGCCCCTTAGCAAGCATGTCTGTTTTCATATTTTTAAGCTACAATACTAAGAAGAGAGTGTACATCCTACACATGTTTATGTAACACACCTCTGAATGGTGCATGATGAGACTGTGAGGGCAGTTCATTATTCATACTAGTAGCGTGCTAAGCAGTGAAAAATGTGTGAAGTGGGAGATCTGCAGCTTTTAGGGGGGGGCACTATGACATTGTAAGTAACAGTTCAATTTAAAAAAAATGGTGGGGCATGTGAAATGTTGCATGATGCCTGTGGGGGTCAGTTAGAGGATGTTAGGGGATTGGGAAGAGAGATTAGCTGGGTAGTTTACAGGGAAATGATGGGAGGATGTGTGTGTGTATGACTCCTGGGTATGCAACAGAGTCTGGAGGATTTGGGATATTTGCTTGGAGGTGTTTGCAAGTATATTTTTGTACCCTGGGCAGGCTCTGGGGAATTTTTCCTCTGGTGGACTGTGAGTGTTAGAAGTATGGTGAGTGGGGGGTGGGTAGTTGGGAATATATTTTTTGGGGGTGTGCTGAGTTGGTGGACTTTGGATGTTTACAGAAGATTGCTCTGTTGGGGGTGCTGGGTGAGTGGATTGGTATGGCTGGACCAAGGTGATTTTTCTTGAGCTGTGATGCAGTGTGAGAGTTGCCTGGATGTGGTGGGGCCTTGCTGAGTTGCTTCTTGTGGTTGTCAGTGGGTCAGTTACTGGATGGTGGAGGTCAGAGTTTGGGCCAACTGTGTTGGAAGTGGTGAATGTGGTGTGGGGATGGGGCAGGTGGAGCTGGGTTCTTGGAGGGGGGTTGGAGTGATTGCATGGGGAGGATGGGAATTATGGGGGCTGTGTATGTGTAGTCGTGTTTTGGAGGAGGGGAAGGTGGGATTTGAATAAGCTATGTAGTTTTTGATGAACAATGACTGTATAGAAGTTTATATGTGATGTGCAATGTTTGTGAGTGAGAATGTGTCAACATGGTTTGTTTTCATTTGTATGGGTGTGTGATTTTCTACGTCATTGGTAATGATTCAGTGGAGATGTTTCTTGCTTTAAGAAATATTTAAATAAATAGCATTTTTCATCTGATGGCAGGCACTGAGGCAGACTACTTGAAGGCTGTCTAGCTCTTACCATACATTTCTGCAGGCTGACTGATACATTCTGTGGTGAGAAATATGACCATTCAAGGTTAGTGGAATGTAGGAACAAGGTCAGTATGGACTGACAGTGTGGTCATCCATCAGACAAGTCTAACAGCTTTCAGAATGTTTGTTTTGTGTCATACACAGCTGTCTAATGAGCACTACAAACAGAAATGAAACTGGTTCACAGCTGTGCTGCATTTCTGAAGTCCCCCCCCCCTCCAATATGATAGCAAATTCTGTTTGGATGATAATTATTTTCATGGAGTTGCAGTCTTCTCACAAATAAATGACTTTTGATGTAATAGTTTGTCTGCGTTGTTTAGCTACACAGAATTTATCACAAATATTTATAAGAGAATCGTATAATCATAATAGATAATTTTCAGTTTGTTATTGTTTT
This sequence comes from Protopterus annectens, assembly GCF_019279795.1. Taxonomy (NCBI): domain Eukaryota; kingdom Metazoa; phylum Chordata; order Ceratodontiformes; family Protopteridae; genus Protopterus; species Protopterus annectens. The sequence goes on from NC_056735.1 coordinate 659,674,900, forward strand.
GTATCATGCTTGTGATATAGCTGTATATTCCTGGAATTTAAGTTTTGGAGGTATACAGTTAATCTGATAGCATGAAAATTACACAAATAAATAGATATAAATAAATTAAATAAATAAATTGATTAATATTGTTCTTAATCCAGTTATTTCAAATAAAGTGACTTTTGTTTGAAAGCATGGTGGCTTACTGTTAAAATATCTGCCTCACATCTTTAAAGTTTAGCATTCAGTCAAGACCTATAGTTGCCATTGATGTAGAGTTGGCATGTTGGCCCCATAAGGGTGCGTGTTTGTGAGTGCATTTTCTCCATTTACTCTGTGACCCACCTCCCAAATAATACAATGGTTGGTTTGCTACTCTAAATTATGTATATACAGTGCATTTATCCTTGCTCTTGTGGCCAGAATCATGGCAGACCTAGCCAGGCTTACCAGTTAATTTATCAAGTTAATAAATAAATAAAAATAAATAAAGGCTGCTATCAAAAATCATGACCTGTGAGATTGGATGTCTCCAAGTGGAAATGTCACAGTGTCAGTGATGCAGTAGATAACAAACTCACTTCTTGTGCAGAATGTTGTAGTAACATACTCACTTTTGGTGCAGAGTGTTATGGGTTCTATTCCACCACCAGGTAGATTGATGGCTGACACTGCAGTGCAGTATAAGGGGGGTACCCAGAATAACTGCAACAGGTACATCATCTCTTTCTTCAGTTTTCTTTCAAACAAAAAAAAATTCAAACTAGTCTCTTCCTTATTTCAAGACTTGTCAAAGTTTGTCATAGCAAACTTCTACTTCAAATGTCCTCACTAGGTCTCTCTCAGCACACCCTTCTGTAGTCCAAAAGCTACCTGTCCAATAGGTATCTGTCAGTAAAATGGCGCTCCACACTGTCTGCTTATCTCCCAGTCACCACTGATATACCACAATGCTCTAGCCTTGGTCTTCTCCTGTGCTGTCACTCTCATTTGCATATCTGATAACATGGTGCACTTTTATAAAAATTGCTCAGAAAGCTTTAACAGCCATTGAAACATGGCTTTGTAACTCACAGCTCATGCTCAACCCAAAAAAGACCAAACTACTACTTTTTTCTCCAAATCCCTCTCTCATGAAAAAAGAAAATTTAAAGTCCTCTCTCTTGATATTACAACCATTGAAGTCACTTCTCATAGTAAATTATTGGGAGTGATAGTGGATGACATTTGACCTGCATATATAAAATTTCATAAGAAAAACTCATCAACTAGGGATGCTTTATAGGTCAAACAACTTTCTCACTGGCACAGCTAAAACTATACTACCTAACTCTTCCCCACACTTCTTTATGGTGCTCCCATCTTTACTAACCTCCAGATTTCACAAAATTAGAACTTGAACAATGCTATAACAAAATTGCTAAATTTGCAGCAAATACCCCTATTAGAACCCATTACTGTATAGCACTTCTTCTTCTGTCTTTTTCCTGGTTAGGGGTCACCACAGTGGATCATCTGTCTGCTCATGATTGGCAGTGGAGTTTTACAGCGTCGAGTTGCCAGCCCAACTTTCCACAGAAGGCACACACATGCACACACTCACACCTAGGGCCAATTTAGAGTGTCCAATCCACCTACTGCATGTCTTTGGGATGGGAGGAAACCAGAGCACCTGGAGGAAACCCATGCGACCAGGGGAAGGACATGCAGACTCCGCACAGAAGGCACCCTAGCCGAGAATCGAACTGGAGAACCTCTTGCTGTGAGGCGGCAATGCTAACCACTGCACCACCATGACTGCCCCCATCACTGTCGCCCCATCACTGTATAGCACTAAAAAGCCTATATTGTTTAGAACTACCTCATTAACTAACATACACACAGCTTCTTACCAAGTATAAAATTATCCAGCTTCCATCTGTCTGTCCAGCACTGAAACACATTCTACACAACCATGTTCCCAGTCTGTCACTGTGATCCAGTGACTAAAATCTCCTGTCTGTCTACAAACCTACTAAATCTGCTGGACATTGTCTGTATTCATATAAGGTTGCTAAGACCTGGAACTCCTTACCTGCATCTACCAGGTCAGTACCCTCCCTCACATTTTTCAAAACCACTCTGAAAGACTTCCTATCTAAAACAGCTCTATTCTTGCTCAAAACTAGGATAAACTATATCCCTGGATGTGAACAAATACCTTTTCATTCTTTATACCTCCATACTCTCCTTTTGTCAGTTATGTCCTTATTTCTATCAAATTCTCTTCCCTGACTTTCTCTCTAAATATACAATAAGGCCTGTTTTTCTCACTTCATATCGCAATTCCTGTTTGTATTAGACTAACTTACCTTTAATTTCTCTACAAACTGTCTAAAATTTCTCTAAATATTAAACGATTGTCATATGACTTGTATCGATTCTTAACCAATGTTTTTATATTATGTCTAATCTGTTATGATTATTTAAACTGCATATGTTTTTGTTTTATTATTGAAGATAGTAAAATTACTGTCTTAAAATGTTTTGTAATAATTTGGAGCTTTTCTCTGCCTCTGCTGAAAATCGGCTTCTACCCAATTAGACTTTCTTGGTAATCTAATGTCAATAAATAAACAAATAAAATGGTTGAGGGTTGGCACAGTGGTTAAAATGTTTACCTCACAGACAGGAGGTACAAGGGGTTCATTCTCACCAAGGTAAATTGGCCAGGCTTAGAATGGTCACAACTGCAGCCAGCCTAATACTTACCTAGGAATCAGTAATACCAGTGCTAATCTAACTCTAACAAGTTAATTTTCAGATAATTTTAATACAAGTACTAGGTCTTTATTCATTTATTTATTTATTGACACTTGTTGACAGGGAAAGTCCACTGGGTTAGAAACACATTTCAATGGAGGTCTAGGGAGAAAAGCTCAGGTTACAGATAAAGATTTTTACAACAAGATAATAATTGCAATAATAAAACAGTGAACAAAATGTTTTTATACAATTTCCTAGGGATTAATAGTACACAGAACAGAAAGTTTTATACAATCTGGTTTGCTGTTAGTAGTACACATACAGTATTTTTAATGGCATTCAATGTATACATTCATAGTACACAGTTCATTTGTACACTGCAATACATGGAAAATTTGGGATTTAGCCTACTAATGATTATAGAGACAAGACATTGATTGATATACCTTATCTGAATGTACAAAAGTCAAAGGAGCTAAGTTAATTTACAAATTTATTGCTTGAAATTGAAATGAGACATATCAGTCAGTAAAGTTTTAGAATTTGTTTAAGGTGGTCTGTAGTTTTTAGCACAAGGACAGATTTGATTGTTAAAGTGGCTTTTTAGGGTGAATTTAAAAGTTTTTATAGAATCAAGTTGTGTAATACAGAGGGGGGGGGGGGTAGAGCGTTCCATAATTTTGCTATGTTGTGGGCGTACAAGCTTTGTCCAGCTCTCTTATTGGGTATGGATATGCTAAGAAGCTGTTTATAAGTAGATCAATGATTCTGGAAGGGGATGTAGGATTGTAGGATAGAATAAAGTAAAGGACAGTTTTCTGGGTTGAATATTAGTTTATGAGCAAGAGTTAGTTGGGTGTAATGAAGGTAGTGGGGGAATTCAAACCAATTCAATACATTAATGGCCTGGTAGTGGTGTGTGTCTGGATCGGTAAGCCAGAGGCAAATTTTGCAATTTTATGGTAGCAAGATTGTATTTTGTTAATTAGAGATGTGTGAAGGTTGGTAAAGATGGAGGAACCACAGAGGAGGGATGGGAGTAAGAGGGTATTTGCTAGTTTTATTTTTGTGAATTTGTCCATGTAGAGTTTGTCTGCAGAGTTTGCCTAGTTTAAAATGTGTTTTTTTTATTGTATTAAGAATATGTTGTTTGAAGGATAGTTTGTCTTCTATACTAATGACTAGTAGTTTTGCTGTTTTCACTAGTTCAGTCTTGTTTTGGGAGTAAATTTTAAAGTCCTGTGGTGGGGTCTTAGACGAAAATAGTAGAAACTTAGATTTTTTTGGATTTATTAATAGCTGTGCTTCATTTAGACAAGTTTCTATAGTTGAAAAAATGTTTTATGTTATTTTTAGGAGATCTGGGAAGTTGCTGGAGGAGGATATGACAGTAGAATCGCCAGCATATTGGACAAGTGAACTTTGTATGGAGGCTGTGGAGATTATTTATAAATACATTATAAAGCAAAGGTCCAAGAATGGACCTCTGGGGGACTCCTATCCTATTAGACAGATAATCAGATTGACTGTTTTGCCATCTGACAGATTGTTGTCTGTTGTTCAGGTAGTTTGCAAACCAGGTTAGGGTATGCTCAGAGCATCCCAGTGTTGCTAGTTGTTGGAGTAGTTTAGTATGTGATACTATGTCAAAAGCTTTGGATAGATCTAATAAGACTACTGTTGCCAGTAAACCAGAGTCTAGAGCATTGTTCACAGCATCAGTGAAAGAATGTAGGGCAGTAGTATTATTGTGTGCAAGATGAAAGCCATGTTGGGTAGGGGAGAAAGGTATTGTCAGAAAGGTGTTTTAGTAGTCAAGTGTGTATAGACTTCGCTAATTTTTTAGATAATGGTGAAAGAATGGAGGTGGGTCGATAGTTGGTTAAATCATTAGCATTTCCACCTTTATGTAATGGGGTTATTATGGATTTCTTCCAAATTTGAGGGACTGTGGATTCTGAGATGTATCGGTTCATTATAATACTAATGGGGTAGGCTAGTGCATCGGCACCAGGTTTCAAGTATACTGAGGGGAGGTTATCAGTGGATAGTGAGCATAGTCTTACTTTAGTTAGCAATTTAAATGCTAGAGGGGTGGGCACTAGCTTTAGTGAGAGTATGGGAGATTCTGGGGTAAACTTTGTGGTTTTATTGCGGGGTGAGGGATGTAGGTTGGGATTCTCATAAACTGAGTTAGAGCTGCATATCTTATTGTTGGGGGGTTGTTTGTTAGTGGTGGGGGTTCTTTGACAAGTTTAAGAATGCTGTTAATGAAGTAGAATTTGAAAATGTGGGCTATTTGTTGTGAGTCTTTATCAGGGTACGGTGATGGGTTTTGTGTGGTCCCAGGATTAAGAAGAGAAGAGACTGATTTCCACAGTTTTATGGGTTATTTCTTTGAGTAGATAATTGTTGTGAAAAATATTTTTTTTGTAATTTTTAACTAATTTCTTGGCTTTGTTACGAAGATGTTTGAAGTTAATTTCATTAGTTTGTTTTTTTTTTTTATGCCATTCTTTCCAGGCTCAGTCCCTGAAAAGAAGAATCTGTTTTGTTGGTTTTGTAATCCAAGGAGCATGATTAAGTTTTTTTCTTTTGTACTGAATGAGGGCTAAAGAATTAAGGGTATCAAGAAAGACCTTATTAAAATAGTTTACAGAATCTTCTAATGGTAATGTTTTTAGTAGGGTCCAATTTTGGGCTTTAAGGGAGTTACTGAAAGTTAATTGTTTGAAGTTGGTTAAGTTTCTAGATGGTCTATATGAGTGGAGTTTGGGTACCTGAGTATGCGTTCTGTGTGTAAAAGCTGGTAAATGGTTGCTTAGGATATCAGGGAGGGTGCCAGTACTAAAATATTTGTATGGATCTGTGACTAGAATCCAATCCAAGATGGAGTCTGGTTGCATGTTTAGTGTTTGTGTAGGGCATGTGAGTAGCTGTGTATATCTGTGCAGGTTAATACAATTAGCTGGTGAGTTTGAGATTAGATTTTGCCAATTAATGTTAGTATCCCTTAGAATAACAGTTTCATTGGATATATTTTGGGTTGTCCAAGATAAAAAATCTTCGAGAATAGGGTTGTTTTGGCCTGGGGAATATATAGTGCTGCTATGCATATGTGATGCTAATAAAATTTCCATGTTGCCAAAGGTTGGGACTGGTTTAGGAAAGTATGTAATGGTTAAGGAGTTGTAGTAGGTTAAAGCTACACCCCCCTCTCTTTCTTTTGAAGTCTGTTTTACTGTAGGATATTGTAACCAATTGGAACTATATCAGTGTCTGGTATACGTGGCTTTACCCAAGTTTCTGTGACTGCTACTATGCCAGGAGTTTATTGAGAGAGCCAGGCATGACATTCTGTAATTTTGTTACAAACACTACACATGTTGATTGTTATAATGAATAGGTTTTGAGTGTTAGTAGGTGACTTTGAGGAGGGAGAGAGGGAATGGACGGGATTTGGGTGTATGTCGCCACTTTGAGATAGTAACAAGAGATGATTTATAAGGTGTGAGATATAGTGGGGTTTAGAAGAGGATCTAGCTAAAGTATATGGAATTATTTTCAGTTTGTTGTAGATAGGGAGGACTCTGACCTTGGTAGTGTATACATTGCTATAAGAGAATAAAGAAGATGAGATAGAGTAACTAACTATGTTGTGTTGTGTTGGTGTAGTTAGGGTAGGAGTTCTTGAAGATAGTGAGAATTTCATGTTCTGAAGGGAGGTGGATTGGGTTAGTATGAAGAGGAGTGCTGGGGAGAAAGTGAAAATTATTAGTTGTGTGATATTGGGCATTTTGAAGAGTAATTAATATAGAATATAGGTAGAGGTAAAAGTTCTAGTATGAAGATGATTGGGGGAATTGGTCGGTGGTTAAAGAATAATTGGCACTTAGTAGATATGTGGGTGTGGTTTTGGAGTGGTTGATTGGGTGATGGCATATGGGGGAGTGGTTTAGTGTAATGAAAGAGGGGTGACTCGGCATGCGGGTAGGGTAGGGGGAGCAAAGTGAGCCTGAGCATAGAGAGGGCGAATGGAACGAGTCGAATCACAAAGCAGAATGGCAGCACTTGAGAAAAAAACATCTACTATTGCTAGCCCCAGGTCAGTGTCTTATTACATCTTATTTCCAAAGTTTACTCTTATATTTGCTTAGAGACTATGGATTCTATCAAAGAATTATTGCCCGCTGTGTGAGGTCACTTCCAAGGGGGGGGGGGGGTACTTGCATAAATGGCAAGGGGGTTAAAGAAAATCTGATGCAGTGTGCATGCCATGTCTATGCTGTAGAAAAAACTAAAAGAGCTCAACAAAAAGTGATATGCTTGGTTTAGGACATACACTGGTCAGACTAACACTGCAAAAGTACTTGTCGTCGCACTTCTTATGGGAGAGGAATGCTTTTATCCAGGCAGCCACTTCAGGGAAATGACAGCAGCACAGAACACACGTTGTTATAAGAGGGAGACTAGGACTATGAAATGGAGAAAGGACTAGAACTATCAAATGTAGAAAGCAATGCAGGGAAACTACGACCCTATTAAATACAAATACTAAGTTAATTCAAACTAATGCATATCCTGCAGCATGGTGGAACAAATGAATCAATTAATCACTGCAGTTCAGCATTGTGTAGTGAAGCAACAATTCACAAGACTAGGGAGAAGGGCAATGGTAGGTTGATAGAGTTCAGCATAAACTGATATAGTACAGCAAGTTAAGACTGGGTAAAGCCGCAAATGACATTACTATTTTATAGAAAATAAATGATCAGGTTGAGCAGGTATTAAATCAAATAAAGTGTATGTATAATATTAACAAAGAGAATAACACATGATGCATGACTTAAGATAAGCACTACAGTGCCGGGTAACTTGGCGGGAAAAAACACTGCTCATACATGTAGGCACGAAAAGAAACACCACATCTGGTTACCCTAGGCTTGATTAGTGTGATACTTCCCAGTGCGTATAAGACAAACTATAAAATAGCAGGGACTGTGCTATATAAAAATCACCACTACTGGTTAAATGTTAATGCATAGCAAACAGTCTACTGCAGCAAGCATAAGAACATGTCTGAGATATAAGAAACATTAACCTTTGCTAAGGTATTCATTTGTCTAATATTTCCTTGTGTTAAATGCAGTTCTAAAGTAGTCTTATTCACAGGAGCTATATATAAAACACAGTTGCAATAATATAGCAATCTTGTTCACAGGAGAGATATACAGTATTGCAGATATGCAGTAATATAACAAGTGCAAAATAGATACTGCTAAAGGTAGAAACAATTAGACTTACACGGAAAGCACACTACACAGGGACTCTGACCAAAGCTCAGTCATAGTTACACTACATTTAAAAATGGAACTGTATGAATCCACTGCAATAAGTAAAGTCTAAAGCATATGCCAGGGAAAGGGGAAGGGCTTAGGTATGAAAGGCAGGGGCACTGAGCAAATCACAAAGCAGAATGGCAGCATTCTCAATCAGCTACTATCGCTAGCCCCAGGTCAGTGCCTTATCACATCTTATTTCCAAAGTTTACTCTTAAATTCTAGTTTAAACTATGCTTAGAGATTATGGATTCTATCAAAGGATTATATATATATATATATATATATATATATATAGTTTAGGACATACACTGGTCAGGCTACTACTGTGGCGGTACTTGCCATTGTACTTCTTCATACACTGGTCAGGCTACTACTGTGGTGGTATTTGCCATTGCACTTCTTTTGGGAGGGGAAAGCTTTATCCAGGCAGGCGCTTCAGGGAAAAGACTATGTTTAATATAGTGATACGTTTTTGCCCTGAAAGGTTAATAATGTGTGCAAAATGAAGACTAACTGATTATAAAGAAAGTGGAGAAACATCATGGGCATCACTTATTGTTTTCATCTTTTTAAGTGAATACATTACAATCTTCAAAGATATTTTCTTAAATCACTGAAACAATCACTTTTGTTGTTACTGGGACATTAATGTTCATTAAATGAAACTGGAGAGCAGAATGTACAGTGCAAACTGTTTCATTAGTTATTGTAATGGTGTGAGGTATTGCCAACTATGCCAGGAGAAGTAGGGTAGTGGATGTGTAACATATGCCAACATAGCTAGCTGGAGTTTTGTAAATAAGTATATGTCATTTGTATATCAAACTGATTTGTGCAGGTGCTTGTGTTGAAAATGTATTTATAAAGCTGTGTGCGTTAAAAATGTACCAACAGTGGATCCTGCCGGACAGAAAAGAAATACACCTGTGTGGCAGACTGTATTGTAACTGTTGAAATTAATATATTGTAAATGAGGATACCGGAAGAGAAGAGGTTAATCTCAGCCCAGCTAACTTTGAAAAATAGTTTGAAATTAAATTACCTAGTTTAGGCCATAAAGATTGTATCTTACACTTCTAATTGCAGCCAGGGACAGAATGTTTCAGAAAACCAGTACTAGAAATCTTACTGTATTGTCCTTAGGGTGAACTAATTACCACCCTGGAACGGTGGAAGTTTTGAAATAGTTTTATAGCTTCCATATGCTATAACACATCTTAGCAAAGCTCTATGTATGTGTATTATGACACATGACTGCTAAATTCTGGTTCAGTTTCTAGTAAAGGGGGAAGTGTGGGAACCAGAGTCAGATGACCAGGTATATGTGATGTCATTCTGTAATCCAGTACTGAAATGATGTTTTAATACTAGATGAGACAGAAGTCTCAGAGCAGTCTGTTTTTGAAACCTGGCAAAGAAGGAAGACCACTCACCCAGTTCATCTTGCCTTGCTTTAGTAAGTAACCAAGGAATAGTAATTCTTTAGATCAGTCAGGAAAATATTATGAGATTAAGTATTGTTTTTCTGTAAATGTGTGAGTCTATCCATCTCTGTTATTTTTAATATTTCCTGTGATATAAAACTCTGGCATTTACTGTAAATAGATATTTAGTATTTTCATGTTCTTTTATTATTTATTAAATATATTTAAACATTTCATTGTAGCTAGACTTTCAGAGAATATTTTACCTTTGCGAGTACTTATATTTATTTGGTGACACTGTGACTGCTCCTGAAAGCCTTGCTGTATTGGTCAAACACTACCATTTGTATTAGTATTAATATTACACAGTATAATTTGGTGCCCTTGTAAAAGCCTTAGAGTAGCTGGCTTTGGAGTGTTCTGGTGGCAGTGGAACTACCTTATAGGCTTGGCATAACTGGTAAATCTGTGCCAGCCTTTCCCAGGTGCATGTGTATGAAAATCAAATCTCAAACAGGGTGTGTGTCAGCTACTTTGAGCAGGGACACAGAACACTGGTTTCACAGAGAGGGTGGTGGAGGACTTGGCTTGGAATACTCTGCTGAGGATTCAACTGTACAGTTGTGTCAGTGTGGAGTCTTACTGGGGGCATAGAGAGAAAGAGAAACCCAACCCCTGGATTGATGTGTTCTCTGTGTGCTCTTAAGGGAAACTGTGCTTGGGGCAGACAGCTGCATCTGAAACTACTGTGTATCTATTATGTTCCAAGTGAACATCCCTCACTGGTGTCAGTGTAAAGATTGAGGCTTCTAGATTATTGGCCCTGAAGGAGGACATCACATATTGGTGAGCAGTGGTTTGGATATTAATTGAACTTTTTTAGCCTATAGGCAGTCACTGAAGGTGTGTGTACTTTCAACAGCCACAAGGTAAATATGCAGAGTTTTATTTTCACAACAGTTATATTTTTTTGGTAGTTTAGTTTAGTCAGGGAAAGCAGGCAAAGATGTCAGCAGATGATTATGAAAAGCTGACAAGGAACCAGTTGTCCAAGGTGTGTGAAGCCAAAGGACTGGTGCATGCCAATCTGACTAAAGAGGAAATGATTTTAGCCTTAGCTACAACTGTAGCCTGGACCAACAACCATGAGGATAACCAGTCTGGTGATAGGGATTTGCAGAACCTTAGAAAAAGGACAGTTCACCTTTTCCTTAGAGGGCTTAAAATCCATCTGGATTTAGAGTCTTGAACTGGAGGCCAAACATTTGGAATTAGAATCTGTAGAGAGACTAGGCATTTGGAGGCTGAAGGAAAGAAGAAACAGATTGAATTAGAGTCAGCAGAGAGACTGTGGCATTTGGAGGCCAAATAAAATGAGAAACAGTGCCCAAATGAGATGGAGATGCTGAGTCTTTGAATAGGTTCATGAAGGTAATGGGGAAGGGAATAACTGATCCCCAGAAGCAATAAAAGTAAGTAAATTTCTTCCACAGTTTACAGAGGGTGATAATTGTGATACTCTTATTCATATATTTGAAAAAGTATGTAAACAGTATAATGTTGACCAAGGGCTCCCGGTACAGTTCCTGACCCCCTTACTCCATGGTAAAGCTGTGACTGCAGTTTCTGAATTGTCTGATACTGATTGTTTAAACTATGCTAAAGTAAAACAATGTTTATTGGAATGTTTTACGTTAACACTTGAAGCTTACAGAAAAAAAGTTTTATGAGCATAGATGCAAGGCAGATGAAAGCATATGTGATTATATTGCTGGATTTAAGCACTTATTTTCATAGGTTGGTGAGTGTCTGTCAGGTCACTACTTTTGAAAGGCTGGCAGACCTTTTGGTGAGGGAACAAGCCCTTAGCATGTTTCCTGGGACATGAGAACCTGATTGGTAGACCAGAAGTGTAACTCTGCAGATGAACTGGGGAAAAAAGGGGATCTCTAGTTAGCAAGCAGGGAATCACTGCACATGAAGGGGATACCCATTGCTGCACATGGATATAAGGGAACCAATGGTGGGCAGCCTAAACCACCCCAACAGAGTCCACCAGTAGCAGGGGAAGCCACTAGTTCAGGTACACAGCCAGGATCAAGGGTTTGATGTTTTAAATGTAACCAGTGTAGTATACAGATGTCCATGGAAGCAAAGTGGGGAAGAAAATGTGGAGGAGCCAGCAAGTAGGAATAACAGTATGCCAGTGGTAAGTTGTCTGGAGATAACAGGGGTACCAGACTCCCACCAGAGTTTATATCATATCTTAGTGGATGGAAAATAGGCCACTGCTAAGAGACACAGCTTCTGACATAACCATTGTGAAGTCTGCAGTGGTTAAAGATGAGTACTACTTGCTTGGGCAGTCCACTCCAGTCAGAGCTTTAGAAGGGACCCCATTCCAAATACCTTTGTCCAGGGTTCACCTTGACTGGGAGTGTGGAAAAGGAAGCAAGCAAGTAGGTGTATTGAGGATATCCCTGCAGATGTCCTGATAGGGAATGATTTTGATGATGCAGTACATTGTATGCATGCACTTACATGCAGTCAGGTTTGGAGACAGGCATGTGGGGCTGGTAGCCTGGGGGAAACCTAGACAGACTCCACACCTGAAACCATGGCTGGTGAGGTGCCTATTTTGGGGGGGGAGCTACCCTGTAGCAGTGAGCCTGAAGGTGAGCCACAGCTGCTAGTAGGTACTGATGATCTCTTGGACAGAGTGAGTGTAAGGGCAGAGGTGAGTGGTAGTACCCAGGTGACAGTAAGGCATCACTGTCAGATACCAGACTTCCTGTGGAAGGGAAGCTGGGAAGGGTCACAAAGGTAGAGTTGGGAGAGGCTCAGATCTCGGACCTCACATTCAGAGGCTTGAGGGAGATAGCTTGGGAGGCACCTGATTCTCAAGGAAAGGGGGAGTCTGTATACTGGAACAAAGGGTTACCATACAGAAAGTGGACCCCTGAAGGAGGGCTAGAGGGTGAGGTAATACAGCAGTTGGTAGTGCCTAGAACCAACCATCTGGCACTTCTAGCCATAACCCATGACATTCCTTTTGCAGGTCATAGGGCATAAAGCATACCAAGAGATGTATTATGCAGAACTTTTATTGGTCTTGGATTGTAAGGGATGTAACAGGGTATAGCAGGACTGTGAGCAGTACCAAAAAGTATGCAAGGTAGGAGACAAGGTCAAAGCTCCTTTGACACCTTTGGCTGTGATTGGGGAGCTGTTTCAGAGGGTAGCTATGGATATTGTAGGGCCTCTGAGTATCACAAGTTCCACAGGGAAGAAATATATCCTCTTGGTAGATTATACTACTAGAAACCTTGAGGTGGTGGCTCTGTCCTCCATCGAGGTAGAGAAGGTGGCAAATGCTTTGTTAGAGATTTTCAGCAGGGTATGTTTCCTTAGAGAAATACTGACTGACAGAGGTGCTAATTTCATGTAAGAACTGCTGGCTTATCTGTGCAGGGCTGGGAGTGAAGCACCTAAAGACCACTGCCTACCACCCACAGACTAATGGTCTTGTGGAGAGGTTAAACTCTACACTAAAGACTATTCTACTGGAATTTGCAGACCAGTTTAAACAGAGTGGGACAAATATTTGCCACATCTGCTGTTTGCATACAGAGAGGTACCCCAGGAATCCACTGTTTTTTCACTCTTTGAGTTGTTGTATGGGCATAGGGTAAGGGGCCTTTATATTTGATTTGTGATGAGTGGGAGGTGAGTGTGAATCCCACAAGACATGTGTTGTGGCATATGCCCTAGACCTCAGGACAAGACTTAGGGAGCTCATGGGCTTTGCTCAGGAGAACCTGGCAAGAGCCCAACAGCAGAAAAAGGTCTGTTATGACAGGAATGCTTGAGCCTGACAGTATGCTGTGGGACAGCAGGTTATGGTTCTCATTTCTGTCAGACACAATAAGTTGACGGCATCTAGAGAGTAACCCTTTGAAGTGGTAAGGAGGGTCAGTGATAACTACATGATAAACCTGCTAGGCAGGAAAAGGGGCACAAATTGTACCATGTTAACATGATGAAGCCTTACCATGATAGGGAAGACCTTGTGCTGAGTATTTGCAGTGGGTGGCAGGAGAAGTCTGAGGGGGGGATATCTATAGCTACATTGAGCCAGCCAGCAAAATGCCAAGTTATTAAGTTGGAGCTTAGGGCTGCATGCATATGACATGACAGTACAGCACTGTATTGAGGTCAGCAATGCCAATGCAGATGGATTCTCAAGACAGACCATGAGTTAATGTATTCCCAGACAGGCTCATTTCTCTCAAGTAACATTTATCCAGGGTCACTGGAAAAAATAGCTTGAGTCTTCAAAGGGGGGAGAGATGTGATTGTGTGAGGTATTGACAGCTATGCCAGTTGACATAGGGCAGTGGGTGTGTAACATATGCCAGCATAGCTAGCTGGAGTTTTGGAAAGATTTATATGTCATTTGTATATCAAACGGATTTATACAGGTCCAAACACCAAAAAAAAACCCACCAGCAAAATATAGAAAAGAATGATCCAGGCACCTCAAGGTTCACACCCCTTTATTATAAAACTGAGGATTAAGCCCTTTTGTCTGTACCAATGGAAACTTCATCAGAATAATGAAGTTAACAATCAAAAGCACTTTATATAGCCATTATAAACGTAATAGACAACTCCCTCAACCAATCCAAACACTGAATGTCACAAAATATACAACTTCCCATTAGATTGTAAAACTCCACCCCCTCTTTAAAAAAAGAAACATACAATTGTACCAGTATAAAAACCTCTTATTAAAACGTTTCTCCTACAGAAGTTTTCTTGTGTGTGTATATATATATATATATATATATATATATATATATATATATATATATATATATATATATATATATATATATATATATATATATATACCTCACTAAAAGAATCACATGCCTAAAGCAGATGCTATATGCTGACCGTCTAAAAAAAAACTCCAGCTATACTCTGTGGCATATCGTCTACTCAGAGGCGATCTCTGCTTAACATACAAGGGCATGTCAAACCCTGAGCTGTTGGACATGTTCCACTTAAAGAAATCCCAATCACCCAGAGCCACATGCCCCAGGGATCTAAACCTTGTCATCAAATTGAACAAAACATGCTGGAGGGATAGGTTCCTGACCTAGAGACTCCCCATACTCTGGAATAGACTGCCCATACATGTCAAGCAGAGTGCCTCCTTGGCCCACTTCAAAAAGAACCTTGATGATTGAATGGGAGATAGGAAATTCATCCCGGGGATCATGTCAGTCACCCTGCTAGACAGGGGTCTAGAGAAGTAAATATTGTGGGAAAAAATATCCAGGGAATTGTTATGGCTAGGCTTGTATAGGCCCTAGGGCCGATAGCCTAGTACCAACCTATGAACACGTGTGTGTGTGTGTGTGTGTGTGTGTGTGTGTGTGTGTGTGTGTGTGTGTGTGTGTGTGTGTGTGTGTGTGTGTGTGTGTGTGTGTGTGTATATAGAGAGAGACACACACACACACATATACATACAGGCATTTATATGGTGAATATTGACAAATCAACAAAATGCATTTGCTTTATTTATTTTATTTATTTTATTTTACATTTGTTAACCGGGCTAGTCTAACTGGATATATGTCCATTTTCAGTAGAGGCTCCTCACATAAATCAATTACAATGAGACATATAATAAAAGTACAGTAAGGATATACCTTTTGTAATAAGAGTCACAATAACAAATAACAACAACAACAACAAATAGCTAAGGCATGCTAATAAAAAGTATACTAGGTCATTTGAAGCGTCACAAATAAAAAAGCTAAGGATTAGCAAATTTTTTGATAAACTGTTGGTAAAAAAGAATTAATACAGGACATATGAAGAGGTAAAGAAGAAATGCAAGGGAGGAGAAGAGTGAGATACAAAGGTCTAGTAAGGAGAGGAGAAGGAGATGGCAAAGAGGAGAGGGTAGAGAAAAGGTGAAGTGGGACAGAGCATGAAAGGAGAGCAAGAGGGTGAAGAGAAGAATGTGTATTTCTGGTTAGTAAAAACAGAGAAAAGTTGTGGTAGAGAAGGAGAATGAAGAAGCTTAGTCAGGAGTCCTACAGGAGCAAAGCCAGTGATTTTGGAAGTGCAGTTTGATTTTTTGTTTGAAGAGTGGTAAGGAGGGGATTAGAGTGATATCAGAGGGTAGCTGATTCCATGTCCTACCTACAGTATTGGTGAATAGAGAGTCACCAGCTAAGTTATAGGATTTTACAGATTTGGACATGAGTTAGGTAAGATTATTATAGGGATTAAAAGTTGAGAAAGTATAGGGTGTTGTCAGGTTGGTAAAGTATCTTGTGGGCAATGGTAAGTTGTGAGATCATAATGGAGTTTTGTAGCTCAAGCCAGCCTAGGAGTTTTAGGTTATGACAGTGATGTGTTCTAAAAGGGTTACTAGTAGCAAACGGGCAATACTATTGTAGCAAGTTGCTAGTTTATTTAGGTTAGTCTTTTAAGGTTAGTGAAAATAGGTAGATATCAGATGGGAGTGGGCGATAGTTGCTCTAGAAGCAGGTGTAAGAAATGGTTGTATAATGATCCTATTTTTTGTTAACAGTTTTGATGATGTTATTGATATGTTGATCAAAAGTGAGATTGTTGTCAATGGTTATTCCTAGCAGTTTAGTTGTTGTGTCAGGAGATGACAGTGGTGTCATTAGATAGGATGTTGAAGTTTAATGGGGAGGCGTTTGTTTTTTAGCATTGAGGAGGCAATTTTCTACAGTGTTGAAAGTAGTTTGAGTTAGAGACAGTAGTTCTGAAGAGGTAGATGCTGAACAGATAATAGTGGAGTCAGCATATTGGATGCAGGTAGCTTGAGGGATTACAGTGTTGAGAGGCCTAGAATGGAGCCTGTGGGACTCCAATAGAGACAGGCAATAAGGAAGAAATGTGATTGCCCCAACAAACGGCCTGATGTGTGTTGCTAAGATAGGAAGTAAACCATTTTAAAGCCAGGTTATCACATGAGAGGGATTCAAGGATGTTAATAAGGAAGAATGGTTCACCATGTCAAAAGCTTTGGAGAGGTCAATGAATAAAGCAGAGGTGAAAAGATTGGATAGTTGTTGATGGTATCAACAAAGGAAAGGAGGGCAGTGGAGGTGCTATGGTGGGGTCTAAAGCCATGTTGGCAATTGGCTATTATGTTATGTAAAGAGATACTGTACAAGTTGCTGATGGATACATTTTTCCATAATCTTAGCTAGAGGTGACAGTAGAGCAATAGGTCTAAAGTTAGTGTAGTCTAATGAGTTACCTCCTTTGTGATGGAGGATGATATGAGAGACTTTCCATATATCTGGTATGGTTCCCTCTTGGATAGTCCTATTAATGAGAATAGATATAGGGTATGCAATCTGTTTGGCAGCCTTTTGAAGAAACAGAGAGGGGAGTTTGTCAGCAGAGGGGGTGCATGATTTCAGTTTGAGAATAAGTTTGTAGATGAAAGAGGTAGAGATAGGATGAAGAGTGAAGTTATGGGTGGAATCAACAGGATTATTTGGAGGGTAAAAGTTGTTGGTGTTCAGTTGTCTAGCAAGAGATTGGATGGTTTCTATGAAAAAAGAGTTGAAAGTGTTAGCAGTTTGGTTAGGGGTATTTGGGTCTGCATTTATGGGGAGGGTTTAGCAGTACCAGGTTTAAGGAGTTTGTTGATTGATGTCCAGAATTGTTTGGGTTTATTTAAATGGGTTTCTTGCAGTTCACAGTAGTATTTTTGTTTGTCAGAGATTATAGCTTTTTTTGTAAGATTTCTAAGTTGGCAAAAATGAGAAAATCAGAACTGATTCTATTGTATTTCAAGCTTTATTTTTAGTGTGAATTAATTTCTTTGTTTCCTTTGAGAGCCATGGGGCTATATTAGACTTCATTCTGATAGAACGTTCAGGGCATGTCTATCCAAAATGGAAAGGAAGGTTGAATTAAAATGATACTGCTTCATTAAGAGGAAGTGATTTCAAGAGGTTCTTTGAGATCATTTTGAAATAAGTCACTTTTAAAATGTCTGGTTGAACGTATTATTCTAGTGTTAGGGAGGTTTTGATAGTCAGTCTTTTCTCTAGATATATAGGTTAGACAGTGGTCACTGAGGTCATCAGGCAAAGTTCCTACTTTGTATGAGACTTTGACTTTGTTTATAAGTATCCAATCCAAGATACTCTGTTTCTTACTGGGTTTATTAAGTCTTGTTGTAGTGGTAATGGATTGAGTAAAACCATATAAGTTTATATGACAGGAGGGATTATCCTTATTAACAGTATTCCAGTCTATATTGAAGTCTCCCAGAATTATAGTTTATTGGGGGTAGTTAGTGGAAACCCAGCTAAGGAGGTCTTCTAAGGTGGGTATATTGTTGCCTGGAGGTATGTACATGCAGATTATGTAAAGAGCTTTGTGGGCATTTAATTGAAGTTTAGTGATGATGGCTTCAGCTTTAACATCCTGGGTTGGACAGGCTGGAAGGGTGGAGATGCTAAGATGGTTCTTAAATAGAATTGCCACTCCACCACCTTTACGTTTAGAATGATCAAACCTATATATGTTGTAGCCTTGGGGTATAATCTCAGTGTCTTTGGTGGCAGGCTTTAGCCAAGTTTCTGAGAGGCACAAAATATCAAAGAGGTGAAAGTCTAACAGGGCATGTAAGTAGGGGACTTTGTTATTAATAATATTTAGATGTCCTATGAGTAGGGTGTTATTGAAGTTAGGCTTAGGTACTTGAGGAGACATGTGAAGGGCCAGGGTTGGGGTGAATATCAGCTAAGGTAGGAGTAGTAAGTCTGGATGTAATGTTGATTTTAGGAAGGGTTAGTTGTTTCATTTTTTATTAGAGGGTAAGGTATAGGTGAGGTGAGAGTTCCTATGGAATTTGGGAAGGTGATAGCTAGGGGTGGAGGTAGAGTTTAGGAATGTTGTAAGAGAGGTATAGAAGATAGATGTATGTTTATTTATATAGTCTGGTTGGTTATGAGTGTTCAAGAAAGTAAGAAGGTATGAAGTATAAAGGGAGGTAGAGAGTAATGCTAAGAATATTAACATGGTGGGTAAGTATGGATTCATTGTAGAAATAGTAGATGTAAGGAGGTTATGAAGTATGTGTGGAAGAAAGGGTAAGGAGAGGTGATGTTATAGGTTATAAGGAAAAGTATGAATTAGTAGGAGGATATGTAGGGTGGGAGAGGAGAATAGCAAGTATAGGTAGAGAGTGGATGTTTATGGGAATAAAGGTAATAGAGGAATAGGAGAGATGCCAGTAGTAGGAGAGGAGGTTGGTGTAGTAGAGGAGAGGAGGGAGGGAGAGTCTGTATGGAGGGAGGGCTAATGTGTTTAGCGGAAAGATCGGGATAGGTTGTGAGAGTGAGGGGTGTGGTAGGACCCTGGGGCCGTGGGTGAATGGGGGTAGGGAGGGGCCGGAGTGAGAGAGTCCAGCGAGGAAGGAAAAGTAACAGAGAAAGCTAGCAGATAGAAGGGTAGAGTTAGGCAGTGTAAGGAGGAAAGGGTCACAGAGCACTACAAAGATGGAAAGGGATAGGAGTGAGAAAGTGAGAATAGGAAGAATATGGAAGGCAATACACCAGTACTGTAAGTTTAGTTGTGGTCTGTGTGATACCTATTGGGCAACAAGTAGAGATCCAGAGAGGAGTGACAGGGTTCTGGAGCAGAGAGAACAGACACTACTGGGAGGGGGAGTACAGGCTGAGTAAAGTACTAGGGTAAGGGAGACACATTTATCATGTAGCATAGGAATAAAGTCTATAGCATCATTATTTTGGAGCATGTAAAACCTGAACCTTGGGGTGGTGACTGGAGAAATTTGTTAAAGAAAAAGGAAACTGAGTGGCAGATAAGACTGGCAGCTATGTTCCAGGTTCCTATTACCTCATCAAATGCACAGTATATTGAATGTGTGAACTTCGAACACAAGGTGTCAAAGCTGCAGTATATCAAACTCTCAAACCTTCGAATTTTACAAATTCGAACTGTAATAGTTGGCCCACATCGGATCTGCAGTATACCCAAAACAATACTACACTGTGACTAATGAAACCGTTTAACTGCATGCAAACATAATCTTCAGTGAATGCGAGCAAACTACTCCAAAACACTAAATATATTCAATCCCTTATGTGACATGTACATACAATCTGACAAGTAATCAGAAGTATAAACGTGTTTGTGCAACACAACAACCATAATAAAGTAATACAGTGATTAAAGGAACAACAGAACATGATGCATTAATGCATCGGATATAGCAATCTACACTTTCAAAAGTAATGCTACAGCTCTTATAAATTCCAATGGTGTGTAGTGTGATCTGTTACTAACAACCACATCCATTCTCTTCTGTCTATCCATACTTTTCTTCCTTTTAGGTGACTGAGGATATCCTGATTTCATCTGCAGTCTCACCTGAGTGGCAGATAAGACTGGGGTGGGGGGGCTGGCATAATGGTTAAGGTGTTTACCTTACAGACACAAGGTACAGGGTTTGATTCTTACATGGGGTAATTGACTAGGCTTAAAATGGCCCACAAGGGCAGTTAGCCTAACACTAACCTATGAACCTATGAACCTCATTGACCCTATTCTGTTCTCTCACTAATACATCAAGGACAGCTGGTATGTCACATATTCATCTTCCTAACAAGGAATGAATATGCCTGTGCCACTCTTCCACAAAGTTCTGAGTCCTGGGTAGCAACAACTGATTCAAATCATTAACGTTCCAAAAAGGCACAGGGAAGATTAGCGTTAATCTACTATGAGCACTATTCCTCATCTGCCGCTTTCTGGGACATCCAAGAATGAATACTTCTGAAAAGTATGATACTAAGGCTTTGCCTTCAGGTAGAAAACACTCAGACAGTTTATTGAAAGTGGGAATCATCCACATTCAAAAATGAGTGCCACTAGTTGTTTAACTGATATTTGGAATGCTGCACACTTACCGTAAAGGCTTGCTAATCCTAATGATTGAACTTTACGCAATATAGCCTGAGTAATATAAAACAAGAACCCTACAAAAGTTATGTTTCACACTGTTAATAGATGTCCTTTCAAAATCAGTGACAATATACTGTACAACAGGTTCGTAACCGACAGATGACAATAAGTGAAATACACATTCCCATAAATAGTTATAAGCCTTAAATGACTTCTTTGTCATTAAGGAGTACACTAAAGGCAAACATTTGGTTGTTCCTGTAAATGACACTAAGCCATGTATGGTAAATAATTGTCTAAAAAGCTGACCATTAGTCAAAAATATACCATCCATTAACAAGATGGTTTTTGAGCACAAATCATGCAGATTTTCTTTAGTAGTGAATACTAATACATGCGTATTAGTATGAATATCCACCATTCTTTTCTGAATGAATGCACCCTCTTTGAGATGATATTTTGTAGTGTCTACTGCAGGTAATGTTGTCTGAACAGGAGTGTTACTTAATTTCTTATGTCTTACCCTATTTACTTGCTGAAGCATAGATCGTCTTGAGGGTAACTGGGAATGCTTTCTACAAATGTACTGGCCACAACATCATCAACTAACCGTGCTGGCGTGGTTCTAGTTAGCCAAGCACTTTCTTTTAAATCATGGCAATCTCTGTATGTCTCTACATCTGTAATATTCCAAAAACAAAGCCAGCACAAGGTGTGTAAAGTATAACTTTATTATAAAGTTATCACAGACAGACCGATTTTGGCATACATTTCAAGCCTTCCTCAGTGTAACCAAAACAAAGCATCCACACTCCTTATATACCCTCCTATCCAAAAAAAGGAAATACCCATTGGCTGCTCACAAAACTTTATTTAGCCCAGGTGAAATTAAAACACCCATCTTTATAATCCATCTTTTTTCTTTATTATTTAATATGTTGTGCCAGCCAATTTTGTTTGTTCTGCCCCCCTTAATAATATCAGTGATAGTGAATCTGAAAGACGCTGAAGGATGATTAATCACATGTTTATACAATGCATTTGTGTACTGGTTAATAACATTGATGAGGAATTGCAGAAAGAATGGGAAGGGATACAGCAACAAGCATCAATGGGATTTGTACAGGCCTTAGCCTCATACCATGACCGGTGTATAGATGCAGGTGTATTGCAAGTGACCAAGCTGTGTGAACAATCTAAACAATTTGAGAGACATAGGAATTATTCCACGTTTACAACAATTAGCACAGGATTTATCAGCCCTAGAAAAACAGCTTAAGGAACATAAGGTACATAAATTCAACAGGGACTTTATGGATTATGAAAAAGGGAGACCATTTGGCTCATTTAAAAGTGTAAAATTTTCGAATGTTGGGTCAAGGTCCAACAAAAGAAAATGCCCAAGATCTATATTAAGGAAAACCAGTTTTACATCCATGGGTACATCAGGAGACGAGTCCTCTTCTTATATGAACTCAGAAACAGCACCAGGGACAACCTCACCTACACCAAAACCTAACAATACTAGCATGGATTTCCCTTTAGGGAACCCAAACACAGGGGGGGGGGACGTGAACACAAGAAACATAACAAATGTGGAGAGACTGCTCCAAATCATGAGCAACAAATAGGATCTAACAATGTCCTTAACATTTCCTCTCAACCACTCACTCCTGAACAATTGAACTTACTCAATAAAGGCCTAACTTTTGTACCAGCTTTCTTTGTGGCAGAAAATGATTTTGTGTCGGATTTATATTCCTTTGGAAGAACATTGAATTTGAAATTTTTTTTATGCTAATAATGAAACTTGCACCACTGATCATGTTTTTTATTTTCAGAGATCAAATTTTGTGCCACCTATGCATCCGGTGGTACAATTATTTCTACACAATGTTCTCAAAGAGTTATGCACTTACCATGGGGAAACCTGGATTAAATCACTCAATCTCTCAAAGACAACAAAGGGCACTCATGGAACTTGAATCCAATACTAATATTGTGATTGCACTGGCTGATAAAGGGGGTGCTATTGTGGTGATGGACTTTGATACTTACAATAATGAGGTTTTCAGACAACTGGACAACCATATGTTTTATATGGTTATGCCACTGGATCCCTCCAACATGTTTAAACATCAGATTGATGACTTTCTTAAGTTAGCTGTGGATGAAGGGATCATATCTAAGAATACTGCTAAACATCTCACGATTGCCAATCCTAAAAGGCAAAATTTATACTTGCTTCCCAAAATCCATAAATCCTTAACTAACCCCCCGGGAAGACCAATTGTTTCGGGGAGGGGATCATTAACAGAACCCTTGGCAGTCATCCTTACACAATATTTAAAACCATTGTTGCCCTTGGTGAGATCGAAAATATGGGATACCACTGAATTTTTACAAATATTAACAGATGCCCAGGCTGAACCCCATTGGCATTTCTGTACTCTGGATGTGACCTCCCTATATACAAGCATTCCACATTGGGCTGTCCTCCTGGCCATAGATTATTGGTTGGGTGTGGCTGAAATATATCCTCCAGGCTTTAACACCTTGTTACTTCTCATAACAGAACATGTCTTGACCAAAAATGTTTTTTACTACCAGGACAGATGCATTTGGCAAACTAGGGGCACAGCCTTGGGGGCATCTTTTGCCCCCATCTATGCTGATTTATTCATGGCCTATGTAGAACAACATATTATATATGACCCCTCACACAATCTGTTTTTGCCAGAAATGGACATCTGGCGACATTATCTGGATGATTGTTAGCTTATTTAGAATGCAGATTTAGAATATCTTTGAGAATTTATGGAATACCTGAATGAAAACAAATGGGGGATCGAATTCACTTGTATGCATGATTTAAATCAAATCACGTTTTTGGATGTTTTAATTACCAAAAACATGGATGGTACTTTGGAAACACAGGTATTCCGCAAATTTTCTGAATACAATTCCCTCCTACATGCGTCTAGTCATCATCCGCCACATGTCATTCAGAATATACCCAAGTCTCAGTTTATGAGAATTAAACACATCTGTTCTGGCAGTGACAGATATGAACATCAGAAAATGGACATGGTCCGGAGAATGGGAGGTCAGTGGTATGGCCAGACAGGAATTGTTAGAATATAAATGTAAGGGTAATGAGACTTCCCCCATTAGATTAATTACTGCATATGGGCGTTACACAGGCATTTTCTGTGATGTTGTACAACAAAATTGGAATATCTTACAGGCAGATGAAAAAGTTAGGGCCTTGATTCAGGACAGATGTAGATTTGGATTTAGGAGGGGTAGGACATTATCATCTCATTTTAATCATTATAAGTTGGCAACCCGAGCGGTTGCTCCCAATATGCAGTCAACTCTTATGGGTAATGTACTTCAGGGTCATTACAGTTGTGGTCATTGTGTTCACTGTAACAGATTAAATCAGACCAAAATTTTACCAGTTGTAATACCAGTCAGGTTTATGACATCAAATTTTTTGCCAATTGTTCATCTGACTGGGTAATATATTTAGTTACTTGTTCATGCTCTGCCTTTTATGTGGGACAAACATCCAGGCCTGTGAAGTTTAGGATCAGTCAGCATCTAAGTGACATCAAATTGAAAAAGTACACAAATGCATTGTATAAACATGTGATTAATCATCTTTCAGCATCTTTCAGATTCACTATCATTGATATTATTAAGGGGGACAGAACAAACAAAATTGGCTGGCACAACATATTAAATAATAAAGAAAAAAGATGGGTTATAAATCTGGGTGCTTTAATTTCACCTGGGCTAAATGAAGTTTTGTGAGCAGCCAATGGGCATTTCGGATGGGAGGGTATATAAGGAGTGTGGATGCTTTGTTTTGGTTACACTGAGGAAGGCTTGAAATGTATGCTGAAACCGGTCTGTCTGTGATAACTTTATTATAAAGTTATACTTTACACACCTTGTGCTGGCTTTTGTTTTTGGAAGGCTGCCTCTTTAAGCCATGTACTGCTGTACTTGCAGGGGACTTTTTCTGGATTTACATCTGTAATATCAGATGCATGCTGGTGTGCAACAGACTAACAGAATCTGTGACCTGCTCAGTTATTGCCTAACCTTTACATTTCTGGACTAGCTTTAACCTGCAACACCAATAACGTTTTTTCTTTATGCTCTTATCTAAGGTATACAGGTAACCATCAATATGTAGCATATTTGAGTTCTTTTGTGAGGTTACTGTCTCATACACAGAACCTACTTTGCCTGGAGCTAGATCCGGAATGCCAGCCATACTAACAGCTCGTATGCAGATTAAAGCACGTACAGTTTCGTGCATTACTCATATTTATATATATTACGTTTACAAAATGTTAGATACCCTTCATTGTTGTGTATGGACAATTAACTTCTGCTTTTTAATTGAATTTAACAGTACTGGTGTTTGTCATTACAGATATATGGTTTATTGACATTACATTCTTTGTCCATTAATATTTATTAGATAGGTGTTACACACTGGCGTGATGACATTCTACATCCTACAGTTGCAGTGGGCTAACTAAAACATTTTGAAGATATTCATTTCGACATTGCTACTGTTCGGAGATTTACACTTTCGTTGTTTGGGGTTCGATATTGTTGGATTCAATATACTGTGCATTCGATAACGTAATAGGAACCCACTATGTTCCCCCCGGGGATACATGATGCTATATCCATTTTTACTATACTACATGAAAAAGCAAACAAATTTTGTTTTGTCAATATTCTGGTTATTGTTTTGACACCATATGAATATATATATATATATATATATATATATATATATATATATGTGTGTGTGTGTGTGTGTGTGTGTGTCCATATATATATATATATATATATATATATATATATATATATATATATATATACATACACACACACACACACACATAAGAAAACTTTTGTAGGAGAAAAGTTTTAATAAGATGTTTTTATACTGGTACAATTGTATGATTTTTTTTAAAAAGACAGTGGAGTTTTACAATCTAATGTGAAGTTGCATATTTTGTGACATTCAGTGTTTGGATTGGTTAAGGGAGTTGTCTATTATGCTTATAATGACTATATAAAGTGCTTTTGATTGTTAAGTTCATTATTCTGATGAAGTCTCCATTGGCAGAGATGAAAGCACTTATTTCTCAGTTTTATAATAAAGGAGTGTGAACCTTGAGGTGCCTGGATCGTTCTTTTCTATATTTTGCTGATTTGTACAGGTGTTTGTGTTGAAAATGTTTTTGTAAAGTTGCTTGTGTTAAAAATGTACCAACAGTGGGTCTTACACCTGTATGTCTGACTGTAATTGCTGAAATGAATATATTGTAACAAAGGATACTGGAAGAGAAGAGGATAATCTCAGTCCAGCTAACTTTGAAAAATAGTCTGAAATTAAATTACCTGGTTTAGGCCATAAAGATTGTATCTTACAGCTCTGATTGCAGCTAGAGACAAAATGTGTGTGGAAACCAGGACTAGAAATGCTACTGTATTGTCCTTAGGGGTGAACTAATTGCTACCCTGGAAGGGTGGACATTTTGAAATGGTTTTATAGCTTCCAGATGCTATTACATCTTAGCAAAGCTCTTCGTATGTGTATTATGACACATAGGTGTTAGATTCCGGTTCAGTTTCTAGTAAAGGTCAGAGTCAGGTGACCAGATGTATGTGATATCATTCTGTAACGCAGCACTGAAATGATGTTTTAATACTAGATGAGACAGATGTCTCAAAGCAGTCTGATTTTGAAACCTGACAAACAAGGAAGACCATTCACCCACTTCATATTTCCTTGCTTTAGTAAGTAAACAGGAAATAGCAATTTTTTTAGATCAGTCAGGAAAATATAATGAGATTAGGTAAGTACTGTATTTCTGTAAGTTTGTGAATCTATCCACTATTGAAACTCTGCTGTTTACTGTAAATAGGTATTTAATATTTGCATGCACTTCTATTATTATTAAATATATTTCAACCTTTCATTGTGGCTGGACATTTTAAAAACATTTTAACCTTTGAGAGTACTTATATTTATTTGGTGACACTGTGGCCACTCCTGAAAGCTTTGCTGCATTGGTCAAACACTATCATTTATATTAGTATTAATTTTACTTATATAATTGGGTACCCTTGTAAGATCCTTAGAGTAGCTGGCTTTGGAGGTAGAACTACCTTATAGTCTGGGCATAACTGGGAAATCTGTGCCAGCCTTTCCCAGGTGTTTGTGTGTGTGTGTGTGTGTGTGTGTGTGTGTGTGTGTGTGTGTGTGTGTGTGTGTGTGTGTGTGAGCTACTTGGAACAGGGACACAGAGCACTGGTTTTACAGAGAGGGTAGTGGAGGACTTGGCTTGGAACACTCAGCTGGGGAGTCAACTCTACTACTGTGTCAGTGGGGAGTCTTATTGGAGGCCTGCAGAGACAGAGAAACCCAGCCCCCAGACTGATTGTGTTCCCTGTGTGCTGTTAAGGGAAATTATGCTTGGTGTAGAGAGGTACATCTGAAAGTACTGTGTATATCTATTTCTGTTCCAAGTGAACATCCCTCATCAGTGTCAGTACAAGGATGGAGGGATGTTCATCGTGTTTCACTGTTGCAGTCATGACTGTAGGGTTCTCCCCTGCCGGCAGGCAGTCCTCGGTCGGCCAGAATCCCAAAGTCTGGGTCCAGCGTCGGCTGTTCAGCCATGCTCCCTGACGTCAGAGTGCCAGGAGTACAAAGCTGACAGCCGACGCCATGTTCTCCAGTCTTTCTTGCCGTGCGGTGATAGCAGTTCGCAAGTGCCGGTCGGCTGACTCCTGACAAACTTTTCTGAACAATCTTCAGTCCGAAGACTTTCTTCTCCTACTCAAAGCTAAGTACCCCGTTGGGGAAACTTTTTTCCTGCTCCAGTCCGATGTCAGAAAAAGTTAATAATTTTATTTCATGTGGGAAGCAAATACCTCATAAGGATTTTCATTCTTACTGTATTCCTTGCTTAGGCCCTGACCACGACATAGCTAATTGTCGGTTTTGTGCTAGATTCAAAGTACAATTAAATGAAGGTACGATTTTGCATTTTATTACTTCGGTAGGCGTTTTAATTACAAAATGTCGTCGGATATGGTTATGGCTACCGGAGTTCACAAACGACGCAAGGACAAAGACAGGCCTCCGAGGTCCAAATCTGACGATATTGTACAAGCAAAGCCAGCTTCAGGTTTGGCCGTCGTCAGTGAGGCGCTTTTGCAGCCCCTGTCCTCGGCCATTTTGGAACCTATGGCCAAAACGGACTCCCACGAGGAGCCAACTAGGCCTTTGAATACTTCTGTTGCAGGACCTTCGGACAATGCTCCTTCGGGTGGGTCTGGAGCCGCTGCGCAGGTACTGGCTTCTGAAGGGGTTTTCAGGCCTACTCAGCTTCTAATAAAGGCAAAGCCAAAGACAAAGGCAAAGACTCCTTCCAAATCAAAGAATGCAACACAGGCCTCTTCTGATCCGGCTCCCAAGTCACAGAAACAGTTACTTAAGATGGCAGAGGACTTACTCACTATGATTAGGGGTTCACATCCCCCTCCAGATAAAAGGCCAAGGCAGGAAGTTTATTATGACTCCTGTGATCAGGCTTCTGTTTCTTCAGTTTCTTCTTCTGACCAGGATTATTCTTTCCCTTCTTATGAGGATTCTGATGCTGAGGAATCCATTCCCTCAGCTTCTCCCCCTGAGGATTTCTCTTTTGGGGAAACTTTGCATGAAATGAGGGAACATTTTCACTGGGAAGGACAGGAGTATTCAGAATCTAAGAAAAGACTAAGGGATTTTCTTCTTCTTCCCCAACATAGACCCCTGACTATTCCTCCTGTTTTGGATATTGTGGACGATGCTTTTTCGGAGGCTAACTTAACCCCTGACTCTTTTCCTCTAGCTCCTTTTAAGCCTGACAGATATTACAGGGTTCCTGATTCCCACCAGTTTTTATACAAGAACCCTACTGCTGACCCTGAAACCATTTCTCAGGGTCCTAAGGGAGTTAAGGCCGCTTCTGCTAAGAACCCCATTCCCACTGAGAAGGATTCCAGATCTTTAGAAAGATGGGGCAAAAATGTGTACATTTCTGCTACTTTATCTATTAGGGCTTTAAACTGTCAGTTTCATATGCTGAAATACCAGCAATTTCTCCTGTCTGTTTTAAAACAAAAGCTAGCTTCCATTTCCGCCTGTGCAGATGATAAGGAATTACACGATTTAATGTATGCTACTGAACAAGTTGGGAAGCATGGTTTACACTGTGGTTTTGATGCCTTGGAGACTTCTTGTAGGGCTGCTGCCTCTGGTACAGTAATTAGAAGGCATGCATGGTTAAAGGAACAAAATTTGCCGGATCAAGTAAAAGCTAAATTATTGGATGCTCCTGTTCAGCATAATGTTTTGTTTGGATCTAAAGCTGAAGAGGTGATTAAAAAGATGGAGGATAAGGCTAAATCCATGCAAACAGTTAAAGATTTCTTACAAGTACAGGCACCCAGATTTTATAGGAATTGGCCTACGAAAAATTGGTCCTTTCCCAATTCAGACAGGCCTCAAGAGGGGTAGATACAGACGCTCACGAGGAAGGCCTCAAACACAAGCCTCTTATAGACCAAGACAGTGGACTGCTTCCACCCCTAGGGTAGGAGAGGACAGGTTGCAAGCTCATAGGAAATGGACTCCATGACTCCCTCTGTTGGGCTGCAGGAACTTCTTGCCTGGAAGCCCTTCTCAGAGGAAAACTTTCTCTTTTTCACCTAAATTGGACTCATAACCCAAGATAAGTGGGCTCTGGATGTGGTTTCATGAGGTTACAAATTCCATTTTCATACCCTACCAAGGCCAAGCGGATGGCCAGATCTTCCAAAACATCAATGGATAGAGGCCTTAAACCAGGTGGAAGCTCTTTTGGCTATGAAAGCCATAGAACTAGTTGCACTTTCAGAGATGGGACAAGGCTTTTATTCAAGGCTCTTTCTAGTCTCCAGGAAACAAAATTCATGGAGACCCATTCTGGATCTGTCAGTCTTGAACACTTTTCTAGAGATACCAAAGTTCAAGATGCTAACTCTGCAGCAGCTGCTTCCAATGCTGACCAAAAATGCATGGATGGTAACTTTGGATTTAAAGGAGGCATATTTACACATTCCCATCAGGCAGGAGCACAGAAAATACCTCAGGTTCAAGGCCGGATCGAGGCACTTTCAATTCTCTGCGCTGCCCTTTGGATTGTCTACTACGCCCAGGGTCTTCACCAAATGCCTGGCTCCAGTAGTAGCTTATTGCAGACACAAGGGAATTCAAATCTACCCTTATCTGGATGACTGTCTTATTCAGGCAGACAGCAAGGAGGTCTTACTACAGCATCTACAGTTTGTTCAAAATCTACAGTTTGTTCAAAATCTTCTCAAGTTCCTGGGATTCACTGTAAACATAAAGTCAAATTTGACACCCTCACAACAGATAATTTTTCTGGGTGCTTCTCTAAACACACCCAGATGGCATTTCTGACACACGAATAACAGTTACAGCTGGCTCTAACTTTCAAAACCTTGGCAACTTTAACTCAGCTATCTGCAAGGAGATTCCTGCAGGCTTTGGGTTACATGGCCTCCTGCATCCTTCTCATACCATATGCAAGGCTACATATGAGGAAAATACAGTGGTACCTAAAAAGTGTATGGTCGCAGCATTGCCACAGTTTAGACATTCTGATCTCCGTCCTGCCTTGTCTTCAAAAGGAATTCCTTTGGTGGTCCAAAGCATGCACTCTAAACAAAGGAAAACCCTTCTGTCTGCCTCTGGCCACTCAGATACTAACCACGGATGCCTCGGATTATGCATGGGGAGCCCATTTTCAGGGCAACTGTCTGTAGGGCCTTTGGACAAAAGATCAGAAGCACCTGCATATCAATTTAAAGGAAATGTTAGCCATTCAGAAAGCTCTATTGGCCTTCAGGAATATTCTACAACCAGGACAACTACTGATACAGACAGACAACACCACAGTTATGTGGTACATAAACAAGCAAGGGGGATCTCATTCCTACCCCCTTTGCAGACTAGCCATGGATCGATGGAACACAGCTCTAGCTTGCAATCTGGACCTTCAAGCTCAGTTTCTACCAGGGAAACAAAACTTCCTGGCAGACAGTCTGAGCAGAAACCTTTCAGACCCACACGAGTGGATGCTGGACACCGAAATATTCAGGATGATAACAGCAGTCTGGGGATGTCCTCACATAGACCTCTTTGCATCCCACCTCAATCATCAACTACAGATTTTTTGCACCAGGACTTTCCACGAACAAGCTTGGAAAGTGGATGCACTATCATTCAGTTGGAGAAACCTCTCTGGATATACCTTTCCGCCTCTTCCTCTTCTTCCATGGGTATTATTAAAGATCAAACAGGACAAGCCCAAGATGATAATCTTGTTGGCCCCAAATTGGCCTTGACAGGTTTGGTACCCAACTCTGAAAAACCTATGTCTGGAGCCTCCTTGGGTTTTGCCACAGACTCCGTACCTTCTGTCCCAGCACCAGGGTCAGGTTCTACACTCCCATGTCAGAACTCTCAGCCTGGCGGCCTGGTTAATCCAGGGTCTTTGATACATTCTCTCCTACCCAAGCAGGTTATGGATGTCATTTTAGAAGCCAGATGTCCTAGCACTAGAAAATCTTATGCAGGAAAATGGAAAAGATTTTGTTCCTGGATGCAGGCTCAGAATTCTAATCCTCTTCTTCCTAACATTCCTTTGATTTTACTTTACCTGACAGATCTCTTACATAAGGGTCTCTCTTTCTCTTCCATTAAGATACATGCCTCTGCTATTTCCGCTCATTATAATACAGATCCTCCAATCTTTTCCCACCAGCTCATGAGACAGTTTCTCAGAGGAGCTAAGAACTTAAGACCTCCTAGATCTCCTCCCATTCCTGCTTGGGATCTCAACTATGTTTTGGAAAAGCTCACCTTGCCTCCTTTTGAGTCTGCTGCCTCTTCTGACATCAAGTTTTATCTTGGAAAGCAGCCATCCTCTTAGCTCTGACCTCTGCCAGGAGAGTTTCAGAGTTGCAGGCTCTTATGGCTGTAGAACCTTATATTATTTTTCATCAAGACAGGGTGTCTTTAAGGACTAATCCTACTTTCATGCCTAAGGTGGTTTCCAAAGTGACTAAATAAAACTATTCACTTGCCAACTTTTTTCCCTACTCCTCAAAATAAAGGGGAAAGGATCTTACATTCCTTGGATGTACACAGACAACTATGTTTTTACCTGGACAGAACCAAGGACATCAGAAAATCAGAGCAATTGTTTGTTTCTTATGCTTCAAGTTCCCAAGGTAAAGCCATTTCAAAACAGACCATTTCTAAATGGATTGCTCATGGAATCAGATTTTGTTATTCACACCATGGAAAGCAAATCCCAGGGAGTATACGTACTCATTCCACCAGAGCTGCTGCCACTTCCGCTGCCTTCCTCAGGAGAGTTCCTACCAAAGACATTTTGGAAGCTGCAACTTGGAGTTCAGTGCATACTTTTTCAAAGCACTATAATCTACCTCTCTACTCTAAGTCTAGGGCAGGCTTTGCTTCTGCAGTTTTGCAGGGCCTTTTAGCCGACCTTCTTCTTTATGACCACCTCCCTTTCATTCTGCTTTGGGATTCTACCCTACAGTCATGACTGCAACAGTGAAACACGATGAACATAGTACAGTTGTGTACACTTACCATAAATGTAGATGTTCGAGTGTCTTCACTGTTGCAGTCTGGGTTTCCCTCCCTCCTGTCCCCTCTTATTTTTACTTTTGTGTGGTTCCTTTTTCCTCCATTCTTCTGAGGTGTATTTGCAAAGGTTATGGGACCTTATTCATTTTGGGACTCCTGACATCTGGGGCAAGAAAAACTGGAGAACATGGCGTCGGCTGTCAGCTTTGTACTCCTGGTGCTCTGACGTCAGGGAGCATGGCTGAACAGCCGACGCCGGACCCAGACTTTGGGATTCTGGTCGACCGAGGACTGCCTGCCGGCAGGGGAGAACCCTACAGTCATGACTGCAACAGTGAAGACACTCGAACATCTACATTTATGGTAAGTGTACACAACTGTACTTTCTTGATTACTGGTACAGAGGGGGGAACATCACAGTTATATATGCATTTTATTACCACACAGTAAGTACTATATATTCTGTAAAAAAAATGTAATAGTTATTTTATTGGGCAACTATAGCAGGAACCAGGTCAGGACTGTGATTGCTCTTTATGCAGACTTTAGTAAAGCATTTCACATGGTGCAGAGCAAAGTTAGATGGCAACATTCTAGCCAGGGAAAGAAAGTTAACCTAAATAAAATATCACAGCAAGTAATGTCAAATGTTGTCTATAGTCAGAAAAGATGAATTACAGAAAAAGTTGCAAAGGAAGTTCCACAGGGTTTAGCAATGGGTCTACTTCTTTCTAATATTTATGTAATCAACATTGCAGCGGGACTGCATAAAGTTCTGCTACAGAACTGATATAGAGAATAATGTGGAAATGATGAAACAGCAAAACTGCATAAGACACCTATTGTATTAATGTACCTAGCAAGGAAAACTTGAGGGAAACACTTTAAAATCTTTCAATAACAAAAATAGAGAAGCCATAAGAAGTTTTGTTTTTAAGTATGTCCTAGATGAATCAGGTTCAGTTAGCAATATAAGGTCTGGAGGAGCCAGCTAGGGAGGGTTGGGACTGACTAGCTAGTATTGGCTCACACATTGTGAGTAGCAGGAACTGGCTGCATGCCCCAACAACCATGCCATATAGGAAAGGTCAAGAATTATTCAATGACATGATCACAGCCAAGGACAGCTCACATTCCAGCCAAGCACTATGTAAGTATGAGCAAGCATGCACTGCCTCCAGCTTGGCATAGCAGGGCATTGCACTATGCTTACCAGCTGACAGTGAAGGGGTTAAGTAATATAAATGATGAAACAGTCTCATAACCAAGGATGCTAGGTTATTCAGTAGATTTCACCCAAGGGAGAGTCATGCAGCAATGATGATTAGCACCCTTGAATTTGGCATTCTACAGATACAGCTTTGAGCTAAAGTAATTTCCAATCTACTTTGTTAATTTATTAAATTTCTTCAGTGTTTATTCTGTGTATTGAATCATGCAAGTTCCTATAGTAGTTTTGGCTGAATGTTTCTGATTTTAGCAGTTTAGTTTGAAAGTGACAATTTTTCTCTCATTTTCCTCTATTGGCTACATTTGATTAAGACTGAACAGAAAGGCTCATTTTATGGATTTAACATTTTCTGTCTCAAAACAAAACCCTGGTAAAGTTGCAAAAAGAGGAACCCAACACCATTCCAAAGAAATGTTTGACATCCTTGGCTGCTAAGGAACTGCAGGGACATGCCAACACAGATAACACTGTTAAAACCAACTGCTTTACCTACATTTTAAGACTGGTCCAGCCTCTTATTTAGCAATACATTGAGAAAAATTCAGCTGTGAAAGTTTCTCAGCACTAGAAATACAACACAAGCCTTTAGTGAATCAGTTGTTAAGTGGAAACTGACAGATTACTGGCTGATAAACAAACTTCACCTTCTCATGGTTTGAATAATTCCATCACTGTAAACTCTGTGGAAAAAAATATTTCTAGTCAATCATCATTTGATTTAGCTCCTCAGGATTTGCAACTTTATTTTCAAATTATACAGCAGGTGTGACTTCTTCTTTATCAAAGTCACTGTATACAGGCAAACTTTTTACCAGCTGCACATTTTCTTTCTACAACCTTTCATACTGATGCAATTCACCATAACACTCTTCAATGCACTAGGAGAGTAATCAGTAAAATTGCCAATTTAAGTATAGTGGTAATATTTTTTAAAGCAGTAAAAGCACTTCAAACTTTGGACATTGGTATAAACAATTCTACTAAAGTGCAATCTTTTTTTTTTCAGTTTTTGCCCTCATTGCCTGCTGGCCATCTGGACATCTCTTTGTCAGCTAGACCATTCATTCCATTCCAAGTGGGAGCAACTAAGGCAGCCATCAGGGGTGGTTCAAGTTTTTTTTTTTTTTTTTTAATTTTACTCCTGCCTAAATGTGCACGCACTCAGCAAGGGTCCAGAGAGGGGGCATGCAATAAGCTGACTACAGGGGATGTCCCCTCAGGTTCACAAGGGGCATTTCCACCAGGCAGTCCTGCCTCTAACTTCATAGCATGAGTAGTGGTCTCTCTGGTTTACACAAGGGACTTTCACCACTCTTTTTGCATGCAATGCACACAAACTGATCTTCCATCCAGGAAGAGGCAAGAGGGTCATGCCATTTCACTCCTCCTCCTTCTCCCTGCCTCTTCCAGTACCAGGGCTGCTAATCAAACCCTAGTCCCTGGATCACAGTCAGGGCTCCATCTCTTTCTCTCTGCACCTTGAAGTCATACTAGCAGATGCATTCTTTAAACCAATAGTTGATACTTTTCTCAAAATTCTTTTTCAGCTTGCAACAGCAAATACATACATTGGATAAAAAAGTGAAGGTTTTCAAAAATAATCTGAAACATCTGCAACAAAAGATAATGAAATTAAAATCTAACTTGAGGAGTTGTATTGGCATCAATGAGCTTGGAATTTTCCCAAAGACTACAGATTACGACTGTGTGAGTCTTTTCTAGCAGGATTGCTGCATGAAGATTTGGCAGTCTTAGTAAATGTTTTAGCTGGATCTTATTTATCAAGTTGGCTCTCCTAAATTTGGATTATTTATTTATTTACTTACAATGGTAAAGCACTGATCAATATTGACCAAATCCATACTCAATTTAGGTGAAATACAAAACATTTAGCAAAAAAGTAAATTATAACAACCCAAACCGAAGGTGGTCACTCAAGGAAATTAATAAGAAAAAAATCCACCAAACAGCACTAGCAGAGACCGATATTAGGATACAAAAGTTTCTGCTTGTCCAAGAAAGACTTCATCAGTATTCTGATGAAATCTTTCTTGGAAAAAAGTGGAAATAAAATTTTGTATGCTAATATTGGTCTCTGCTAGTGCAATTTGGTGGGTTTCTTTCTTATTTCAAAAACAGGTAGAAATGCAAGCAGTAGCAGAGTAGTTAACATTGATTACATATAAATACTTTCTATATACATTCTAGTAGAGAAAGCAGAGTGTAATGTGCAATGCATACATTAGTTTAAAAAGTGTGCCATCCTTTAGTAATTCTTTAAAGAAGAGAAGTGGAAAGGAGAGCATTTAGCTTGGATGAAGAAGTGTTATTTGAGTTACATTCTGACTCTGGAGTGTTGACTTCCTTTAGGTTGATGAGAAGAGCTTGCCAAAGTGTAGGTGCCCGAGAGAAGAATGTGTGTGCAGAGCTGAGGAATTTGGTGTGAGTTGTGAGTAGTATCTCAGGCTGTATGAGGAGGTTTTTTAGCTGCAAGGGGAGTAAATGAGTAGAGTTGGAGTAGTTTGCGTAGTTGGGATCTTAACAGCAACTGGTTAGATCTTTGATTTATGGGTAGTCATTTGACATTTTCTAGTGTAATAAGTGGTGCTCAAGGGGGACTTGTAATGAATCAGCAGATGCTTTTGGAGATTGTCTGGAGTGTGGTGGTGTTTTCTTAGAAGCGGATGCAAAAAAATGGGTAGTGCCTGTTCTTGCTGACACAGAAGAATCTTTTGCTTATGACTGCTCTGGCTGGTTGAGCTGGAAAAGGGGTGATTGCTTTGGCCTAGAAGAAGAGGGAGTTTATGTTTATTTTCACTCTGTCTATGTGGAAATGGAAGTTTAGATTGCTTAAGCCATAACCCTAGGTATTTGAATGTGGGGGTTATTTCTATGCACAGTTGTGTAAGTCAAAGACAGTTAGATTCAGGTGGTTATTCTGAGTTTTCTGTGGAGTTCCAAAAAATATAATTTTGGTTTTAGAGGCAATGAGAAGTAGTTTATGGTTTAAAAATATTTGGTGGAACTCATATAAATCTGACTGGAGTAAGAACTGAATGTTGGTATGAGAGTGACTTGATTGGTAAATGGCCGTGTTGTCTGCATAGAGGATGAGTAAGAGATGAGGAGGTCACAAGAAAATGTGTTAACTACAGATAAGAGGAGGGACAAGGCTGGATCCTTGTGGTATCAATTTTATAAGAGGTGCCGATTCTGATTTGGAGGATCCTATTTTAACTCTGAAGTTTGTTTCACTTGAGAAGTAGTTTAATGTTAGTAAGCCATTGGTGGAGCTCATGTACATCTGACTGAAGCTGATATTGAATCTTGGTGTGAGAGTAATTTGATCAGTAAATGACCATTCATCTGTGTAGAGATTGAGTGGGGGGAATCTAAAGAATATGGAAAACAGGAAGGGGGCAAGAATGGGTCCTTGTTTTGCATCTTTGATGATAGGTACATATTCTGAGTGGTTTAAACAAAACTGTTCTGATACAGTTTCTTTTCACACATGAAATTATTTAATTTTACAGAAGGCTGTAATAGCCAAGAAGGTGTTTGCCAGTCAAGCTACTGTTCCTATTTTTCAAGACTTGCCACCTGATACAAGTGAAAAGATGGGATACAATCCAATCTTGTTTATATGGAAATTTCTTTCTAAATATCCAAGAACACTGATGGACCCAAGGAAGGCACGATTCTCCAGGTTAAAAACTTAATTTATTGTAGGTCATAAGTGCTTTTGCAGCTACTGCTGCTTCATCAGATAACAAATATGTTAAATCAGAACTGGCTTTTAAACAGAGAAGTGAAACAGTAT
This sequence comes from Protopterus annectens, assembly GCF_019279795.1. Classification (NCBI taxonomy): domain Eukaryota; kingdom Metazoa; phylum Chordata; order Ceratodontiformes; family Protopteridae; genus Protopterus; species Protopterus annectens. Next base: position 659,712,218 of record NC_056735.1, read on the forward strand.
TAAGTCACATGACCAGAGAATTTAAAGAAACACAGCTAAAATGTATGCTATTTAAACAGCAAATAAAAATATGCACATATAAATGCAACATAAAAACTATATAAAAAGCTAAATGGATTATCAGACTGAGGGGACATTTTGGGCATGGGTTGTACCCATTAAACCCAAACTGAAGTCAAGACCACTAGCCAGATGAGAGTATTTGCCTTTGCATCTGCAATTGTATATGTTTTTCTTGTTAGCTAAATCAGTATTTTTTACCTGGTTATAGGAAGTTTTATAAAAATTTATAAAAATGTTTATATAGTTTTTATGTTGCATTTATATGTGCATGTTTTTATGTGCTGTTTAAATAGCATACATTATGTCACTTAGAGCCTGTATTTGATATAATTTACAGAAACAAAGTTACTCCTTGTGGTTTAATGTAAGGCCTGTGCCATAATGCAGCCCATGGTTAATTACCAATTATACAACGACCCCCCATTAATATTCCAAAATGTGCACTTTGATTGGTCAGCATACACGTTGTAAATCAGAGTTATAGTAATGGAAAAATGTCTGGTCGTCTGGACTTTTTCCATTAGTATAACTTTTTTTACAGCAACGGAGAATGCAAGATCTCTGTTGTTTTTTCACACTGTCTCGCTATGTTGAACGAGTTTAACATAGCGAGACAGCTTTAAAAAAAGCAACGGAGATCTTCCTATTTCTGTTGCTTTTTTTAAAGGTGTCTTGCTATGTTAAATGGGTTTAACATAGCGAGACAGCTTTAAAAAAGCAACGTAGATTCTCCGTTGTTTTTTTAAAGCTGTCTCACTATGTAAAACATCTTTAACATTGTGAGACAGTGTGTAAAAAGCAATGGAGATCTTGCAACTGTCTCGCTATGTTAAATGGGTTTAACATAGCGAGACAGCTTTAAAAAAAGCAACGGAGATTCTCCGTTGCTTTTTTAAAGCTGTCTCGCTATGTTAAACTCCTTTAACATAGCGAGACAGTTTGTAAAAACAATGGAGATCTTGCTTTCTCCGTTGCTTCCGCCCACAGCTCTGATGTACTGCGTAAGCATATGCATGCGCATGCTCAGTACATCAGAACTGACGCAGAATACCAGACAGCTGTGGAAGGGCAGCAAGGAGGCATTATACAATGCCATTATTTAAATAATGTCATTGTATAATAGCAATAACCCACTTCTGGGTGTGGGTAATGTTGGATTTACCCATGGTTGTCTTTGTTTGGTCACTCGGGCTTTACCCCCGTGACCAAACCACACCAACCATGGGTAAATCCAGCATTACCCACACCCAGGCGTGGGTTATTGCTATATTAACCCACTTTCAAACATCACAGGACCCACAGTGACTTCTAGTGATTGCAGCTAGAAGTGAGATGAGGAAACAATGAGCTTAGTGAATGCATGTGCATCAGTGTGTGCTTACGTGCTGCATAGTGACAATATGGGAACATAAGCAAGCCCCATTAAAGCGCCTACTGCATTGTTTAAATATATTTTTGACCATAAAAAGGGGTAGAATGGATGTATTGGATGGAAGGAAAAAAGTGGTCAGCAAGCAGAGGAACACATACAAAGGAAACAGAAAATGTAAGAATGAGAGTGAGGGGAGATAGGTAGGAAGGGTATTTTTTTAGGGAGAGGTACCCCTATTTCTTTCTTTTTTGAGAAGAAAAGATGGGGAGAATATAAGGGAAGCTGGGGGTCACAAGGAGGGGTAAACATACAAACATAAAACAGAGACTGACAGGGGAGATCCTGAGACAATGTGGTGTGGAGGGAAAGTAAAATTATATACATGCAGACAAAGGGATGGTGCTGGTGACAGGAAAGATTGGACTATAAACACGGGAGGGCAGCAACACACAAGGAAGTGCAACACCAGGAGGGGGTAGGGTCTGTATGGTCTCATACATATGGACAGTTCAGCTAGAATCCTGATCACTCCCACACTGGGCCCTGCCTGAGGTAGCGATGGCACATGCAGGCAGTAATGCATCTCTGTCATCTGCAAGAGAGCCCTTTCTAGGTGGCTAATAAAGGGTTTCAGCAACAGGTTTAGCAGCTTTACCCAACACCCTCACCAGTTCCCTTTATGTGATATACTGTGCATCCCCCCAGCAGTGCCACCAGAGGGAACAGTGGTGCTCCAGTCTAGTGAGGCGCCACCAAAGGCAGCTGAGGACCTCCTGCCTGCCTGCCTTCCCCTGCTGTACTTAATAGGGTTGGCAGCCTTGAATTCAGGTGGAATGCATGCAGGGGGTGGCTGGGACTGCAGATGGGCTGGTGAACTGGGCCACACCACTTGTACATCTGTGTCAGATGGTGTAAAAAATAGAAACATAAATGAAGATATATATATATATATATATATATATATATATATATATATATATATATATATATATATAAATAAAAGTTAGTGATAATGTGAGAGTGTGGAGAGAGAAAAAAACACAGGCATCAGACCTACCTATTACCCATACAATACAATGGCTACATAATACATACTCTCTGACACTTGTTGATATAGCAGGTGCATACTAAGTTTATTAAAATCACTGAAATTAAAATAAACAGTAAGCAATACCTTTACCTAGAAAGCCTCTCCATGCACCTCTGATAGAGAAGGCTGTTTCCAAAACAGCCTCCTGAGCTAGGTAAAAAGGAACATAAAGAAAGTGTTAAATTACATGTTCAGAAGCATCATATTTAGGTTCATAGGTGTGTACTAGGCTAATAGCCCTGGAGCCTTTACAAGCCTAGCCCATAGGATTACCCTGGCATCATGCCACCCGACCTTAGATCCCAGTGCTTCTGTCAAGTAGAGCCACCGAAGTGATCCCTGGGGTGAATTTTCTATTTCCCATCCACTCATCAAGATTGCTCTTGAAGAGGGTCAGTGAGGTGCTCTGTTTGACATCTATGGGGAGTCTATTCCATAGCGTGGGCAGTCTCTGGGTTGTGAACCTGTCCCTTCAGCACATTCTGTTGATTGTGGTAATGAGGTTGAGGTCTCTGGAGTGTGTGGTGCAGACAGATTGGGATTTCTTTAGATATAGCATTAATAATGGAGCTGGGTCAGACATGGCTTTGTCAGTCGAGCAGAGATCACCTCTAAGTAGGCGATATGAGACAGAGAATAGTTGGAGTTTTTTGAGTCTGTCCATATAGCTCAAGTGTTTAAGGCCTATAATCCTATTTGTGAGGTAGTTTTGTGGCCTCTCCAGTTGTTGCAGGTGTCTAGTGAGGTAAATGCCAAATGGGGCATTGTACTCAATGATTGGCCTAATGAGGGAAGAGTAGTGGGAGACAATGACCTCTTTCTTCCTTAAAGCAAAACCCTTAGTAATGAGATGTGCCACATAGAAGGACTTTCTGACCACAGTAGCAATGTGGTGGTCAAAAGAGAGGTTGCTGACTGTCAGCCTGTGTTCCCAGATCTCTTAAAACAGCTTCTGTGTTCAGTGGAATACCACTGATGTGGTAAGTCATGGGAACTGGGTTTTTCCCAAAGGGGATGATGACATATATTTTGGCATTGAGCTTAAGGCCATGGTTTTAACAGCAGTCGTTGGTCTTAGTGAGGTCTTTCTGTAGGATTCAACATCACTTGGGTAGTTAATAATGGCTCACAACTTGCAATCATCTGCAAACTTTGTCAGCCAGAGTCCCTTCATGTTGGCCTGAACTTCAGAGAGGTATATACCAAACAGGAGAGGACTTAGGACTGAAACCTGTGGGACTCCAATTGTGACTGGTCAGCAGTCTGACTTGGAGTTGGCTACTTTCACACTGTGGGTTCTATCTGTGAGCCAGTTTGCAACCCACCTAGTGATATAGGGATTGATGCCTAGCTTACTGAGTTTTTCTATGATTCCTGAGTGGGGAATGGTATCAAAGGCCTTGGACAGATCAAGGTAGGCTGTGTGAACCACCTTGCCTTCATCCACAGCTCTGGTGACAGACTCAAAGAAGTCAACCAAGGTGAGCAGGCATGATCTACCCTTCACACAACCAAACTGTGTGGGATCCAGAGTTTGGAGATTCCCTATATCCTTGTTTATTAGGTCCATGATGATGCATTCCATAGCTTTGCATATCAGACTCCTTAGGCTAATGGGGCGATAGTTCCAGGGTCTGTAGTCCTTTGTGGAGAGGGATGACTGTAGCAGTGCACCATTCGGTAGGGACAAAGCCTGAGGTGAGGCTATGATTGAACAGGGCACACAGGTGAGGTGCCAGTTCACTCTATAGTTCATGTAGAACACAGCCAGGGACATTGTCAGGTCCCATAGAAGCTGTATTCTTGGCCTTGGACTGTGCTGTTTTAACCTGTGCAGCACTAATGCTGGGTGCCTGGCAATCTACTGTTAATGTGATAGGTCCTTTGGGAGGGGAGAGAGGGGTAAAGTTGGCACTGAATCTGTCGGCCAGTATATTGGCAATATCTGTTGACTCGGAATAGGAGGTGCCATTATCCAGTAGCTCAGAGCAAATCTGGGTATTGCCATGGAGATTCTTTACATAACTATAGAAGGCCTTGTGGTTGTCTTTACTATCTGCTGAAATTCTGTTTTCGTAGCTAGCATTAGAGGATTTGATAAGGGATCTCAACTTTTTGTTGAGGCTGACAAGGGAGTTTTTCCAGTCTTGGGACTTCACCTTATTCCACATCAGTTTCCTCCTTCTGTTGTAGAGTTTGTTTATGGCAGGGGACCACAAGACTGGCTTCCCATTTTTGGAGGAGAGCGTCTTGGTTCTACTGGGTATGGCGAGATCCATGCATTTGTGTATGTGTTCATAGAGTGCATTGGTGTATGATTTGGTGGTCATGCAACTATTCTCCATTTGCATGGGTGCCATGAAGTTAGCTACTTCTGTTTTAGGAGTCCAAAGTTAGCTTTGGAGAAGTTTTTCACAGTGGTTACCTTTGGGGGGGGTGGGGGTGAGATTTGGATTGCCAAGTTGATTAGTTTGTGGTCGGATCTAACCAGGGAGGAGTTGACTATTGGTGTAGAGCAACAGTCACTCATGTTAGTAATGACCAGGTCAAGGATGTTGCCTCTAGTGGGGGTAAGAACGAGCTGGTCCAGGGCATTGGAATTAATGAATTCCAGGAAACGTTGCATAAGTGTATTGGTACATGAGTAGTTTTCCCAGTTAATGGAGAGGTAGTTGAAGTCACCCAGTATGAGAGTGTTAGGTTGGACCCTAATATTCTCCAGAGTGCTTAGGAACGTGGAGTGTGAGTTATGGGACATGGTTGGGAATGTATAGCAGGCTATGACCTAAATCACTGTCTTGCCCAATGTTAGCTGCATCTGAAGTATCTCTGATGCGTTATGTTGGGCTACCAGTCTGGAGGTGTGCCCATCCTTTATGAATATGGAAACACCATCATCTTTGGAGCTTCGGACCAAGTTCTGGGGCCGAAAGGTGTGGAATGAGTTATAGCCTGGTAGTACAAGGGGTGCTTTCTGCTGTCTTGAACCAGGTCTCTTCTCCATTTTAAGTGCTTCGAGCGAGTGCATTTTGAAATTTAGACTTCTAGCATTGAGCAGCATGGCCCTCAGATTGCATTTGTTTGTAGCTGTTATGGTAGTAATTTGGTCTTTTGAACACCACCTAAAGGCACTATCGAGGTGGCAAGAACCTTGGCCAGTATCCAGAAGCCCAGGGATGACAGATGCAGGCCATCTCTGACAAAGCATCGAGGTCTGTCAGTCATGTCATCCCAGGCAGACAGACAGACAATGGATCCCCTTAGAATGACACCAGAATCTTAACCAATTGTTGAAAGCAATCATTTTCTTCTTGTACTATGGTATCATTCTGGGTGATGGTAGGATGCTGCTCAGGGCTAGGGTCATACCCATCTGGGCTACATAATCCGAGAGTGCCTCCATGTCTCTTTTCATGTAGTCCAGGGAGGTACATCTCAGGTCATTCACACCCACATGTACAATGACAGTCATATTTGTACCTGTTGTTGAGGGACCTGAGTGCACGTATTATGTGGTGGATCCTGGCACCTGGCAGGCTGCTGACATTTTTTCCTTATTCGACCTAGTGAGTGGGACATCAGTGTGCCTCACTATTGAGTCACATATGACTTGTGTGTTGGGCATGCTGTTTTGCCTTAGGGGCTTTGTTGAGTGGCACACTGTTTAGGAGAGTTATGTGTCTTGTGATTAGTGTTGTGTTGTGGTGGTTGAGTGTATTTCTGCCTTGGAGGACTTTGCTGTTTGGATAGATTTTTATTGAGAGCCTCCACAAAGGTGGGTGTGTGGTTTGTGTTTTTATGTGAAGGCAGTGCTGGGGTATATTCTGGAGGGCTATGTGATCCACGTGGTCTGGTGCAAGTGTTGACCTTCTCCTCTTGACCTGCTATTCTGGTCTTGGCTGGAGAGTGCGTGGCTTCCAAATTTGGATACATAAGTGCATCTCTCACAAGACTGAGTGTTGGGAGGTAAGAGGAGAGGGTTGTCTGTGTACATGAGACAGTTGCTACACTGCCTCAGGATGCCCAAGTTCACCAGGTTAATAGGAGAAAGCACAGGGAACTGACCTTTAGACATGCCTGGAGAGGTTGGTATGAATAATAAGTACTGGAGCTGTTTCCTTGTAGAATGTTTAGTGCTGGTAGCACTTTTATGTGCTACAATAATTGCTACAAGAAGTCTGGTAAAGTGCTAGATTAATAAGCTAGTAAAAGTGCAGTAGAGGAGAGAACTAGCAGATCCAAGGGAAAAGTTGAAGAGTACACTTTGGCACCATCATACCACTCAACCATACCAAATTACTCGTTTTTTACCAGGTTTTGGGGTCCAAATGAAGGGGTGCCATGATTCCTGAGTGGCACACCTTCATTCCCGATTTTTTTTCAGTTTTTGAAATACCGCGCTGTCGGAGCTGACATCATCACATGTGCGATGACGTCAGCAGCGTCAGGGCTACCTGCCAGTCAGAATTGAGTTCAAGGAGCTCACGTTGTCATTTCCGGCTGGTCTGGCTTAAATGTGAGCAGGAAATCTTGCTCGAGATTACAGGGAAATGTATTACAGCAACTCTTGCTTTGGATTAGAATGCAGGCCGTCCATATCTTGCTCGTGAGTACAGGGAAATTTATTAGCTGTCTCTCTCACTTTGGATTTATTAGCTCTCACCATTCGGGTTACAGAAACAGGGAAGTCAGCAGCACTCCTCCGATGTTTGGATGCTCTTTTTGGATCCAGGTTTGGCTTAACTTGTGTGTGTGTGTGTGTGTGTGTGTGTGTGTGTGTGTGTGTGTGTGTGTGTAGATGCCCCCCCATGTAATACACCTGGTGGCTAGAGGTATTTCAGGCTCAAACCCTGTACCTTTGGTACAGGGTAAAAAGAACCTACAGTCCCTAGCCACCACCATTTCTCAGCTTTGTCCAGATTTGTTGTGCTAAGAGTTGAGAAGAGCTATAGTGGGAAGTGAGAACAGAATTTGTATTCCCCCATTACTGGCTTTGTTGTTTGTCCAGGTTTTTGTGCTAAGAGTTGAGAGCTATGGTGAGTAAGAAGTGAGAACTGAATTTGTATTCCCCCATATTGGCTTTGTCCAGTTTTTTTTTTTTGGCTAAGAGGTTGAGAGGCTGAGCTATGGTGAGAAGGGAGAACTGGATTCACTAAATGATAGCCATTAAGTTTCAGTCTTCCTATTTTTTAGGAAACTGCTGATTTGGCATAGTGGTATATTGCTCTGACTGTAGTGCATAGGGTCCTGGGTTCAAGACTTGCCAGTGACATGCATAGTGGTAACAACATTTTAATCTAGCAACTTTCCAAAATTATACAAGCAATGTTTAAAATGTGTCCCTGGTTTTTGACCTCTTGCCCCCCCCCAAAAAAATAAAACTGAACTTGAAAATAAGTGCGAGAAGCTGTGCAAGATGCCTATGGCTTACACTACTGTCATTCTATTTATAATGTGGGTATGGAAGTAGACTTTTATAATGAAAATGTTCTGAATTGGGCAGTTTTGTCATTATTGGTTCATGCATTTTGTTTCATTGCCTACAGTAAAGCCTACTGGAAAAATGCTCAAACAATAAATTTAAAATGCACTCTAACAAGTGTGTTGTATTATACAAGGAATGTAACTTAATAAAGTCAGGAAGGTGTATCAAAGAAAAGAACATGTGCTTGTTTCTTGTTTTGTGTGCAAGGGGCCAATGATTTGAAAATAGCCCCAAGGTAATCTTTATTCACCACTGGCCAGATGCATTTTCTTCGGATGTGATGTGGGTTTCAATGCTATTTCAATGAATGTGAGTTTCAAGGGCAGAGAAGTTTTAATGCCAAGTCTATTTTCACTGAGACAGTATTGCTTTGTTTAGCAGATGTCAAAATAAAATTCAAATAATCTTTGTAGAAGCAAAGCAGTATGCACACATTAGTGTTTATGGTAAATGGGGCGAAATCGCCAGGTAATGGGACATTGGAATGGCTGCAGGGGGTCAGTGGTGCCATATTTTGGTTGTCTGTTCTTCAGTTTGCGTTTGAAAGTTGATATCCCACAACTCCATTGGAGTGGGTGGGGTTACATAATGATGTATGCAAGTTAGATGTTAATCAGCATACAGATTTGTACCTATTTTTCATGGGCCTTGTCCAGATTTTTGATGTTTCCAGGTTGAGAGGTATGGGCACCGCTCAGAAGCTTACAAATCTGTATCTGGACTAGACTAGTTACAGGAAAGGTGGGAAACAAGAGCAAATGCGGGTTTTTAAACCAGAAAGTTGAAGGAGATGGAAAGACTGCCCAAACGGCCAATAAACTACAATTTCTGGGCCAGAAACCACTCCTCTTGTGGTAGATAGGCTACCTAGTGCTTACCACTCCAACTGACAAGCTAGAAGGCTTCCCTCTGACACAGAAAGGCTTGTGAGGCTCAAGCTTACAAACAGTCCTGGATACAGCAAATCTGTATCTGGACTAGACTAGTTATAGGAAAGGTGGGAAACAAGCACAAATGTGGGATTTTAAATCAGAAAGTTGAAACAGATGGAAAAAACTGCCCAAACAGCCAATTAACTACAGTTTCTGAGCCAGAAACCACTCCTTTTGTGGTAGCTAGTATATAAACCAATGAATGTGCAGTCAAGTAATATATATCTCCAGAGTGGGGCATGCAAGTGGCATTGGACACTGCTCTGTGTCAGGCATTTACTTGACCTTCATAACAGTAGCCAATCAATCACTCTAGCTGGTTGGTATGCAGTGCATTTGGAAGCTGCAGCCATACCAGGTTGCATTACAGAGAATTATGGCAGTCCTCTTAAGTCACACCTGTTCACTTTTATTGCATGTGGCATGCACCATAGGATAGCTTGTTAACATGCTTATTGCAGTGACACCATTATGCAGTACAGAAATTGTTGCCAGAGCATACTGGTCTAAGAGTCTGAACACTGGCATGGAATGTATATAGTAGGTGCATCTTGCCTAACTACAGTAACAGGTTTGCAGTTTAACACCTTCATTGGATACAAAAGTAAACTACTTTTCATCTTGTCCAGTAGCAGTCAGTAACCCAATCATGCATGCTCAGTATACCTCGCAGGTGCTCATGCAAGTGCATGACATTGAGAGCCTGTTAACACAACATGACCCATAGCTGCATCACATTAAAATGCTTTGCAGGAACATTTATTAAGTATTACCTTATTTGCATAATTGCTACACTAGAAGCCCGAAATTTATGTGAAATAACCCCCTGTGGCTCCTGTGGGCCTCATCTCACTATGGGAGATTGCAGGTCAACAACTTTCAAGGAAGATGTGACTTTACTTACAGCTACTTGTTTGCAAGCTAACTATGCATATCAAAAGTTGTCATTCCCTGCTGCATTTCCCAAAAATGTGTGCTTGTAAACTGTATCTGGTAATGAGAATGTTTGTTGATATTGTAGATTACAGGTTCAGTCACCCTGAGTAGTGTGAAAGGTTCCACTCATCATGGGCTACATTGCCATTGAACAGTGTAAATTCTTGTGCAGAGGCATATTGCAGTTCGCAGCATGTATGGTTATGACATCATGCACTTGTGAACTTCAACAACTGTATTACAGTCACAGAGGTTTGAGCTGAGCAGTGATTGCTTTGTGTGACGCCATGTATAGTTCACTAATCCCTCTTATCAAGAAGGCTAGGTACAGGCTACTACCACTCCTGCACTTGATAGCCCAGTTATGCTGTACTAGCAGTCTATATAGCAGTGATTGGGGGGTGGAGATCTGGGAGAAACGGACTGTTTTATGCACAGATTCTGCTAGATAAACCTCCATAAGAAAACGCAGCTGGACAGTGGATCTATGTTAGAATGTCAGATGACCAAAGCACCTACAAACACCAAAATGACACAATATCAAGAGCCATAACATCGAAAAACTAAAATGTTGCACGATGATAGTGGGCATTTGTGTGAAGCTGCAGTACTGCTGGAACTTGTGTTTTGCCCATTCTCACCTGTAATGTGATTTTGGAGTCAGTATACATAAGTAGCAGGGGTGTGTGCAAAAATGTGAATTGTCGATATTGTAGGTTTCAATGTTGTGGCATTTCAATATTGTGACATTTTAACACAGATTCCTTGATAGCAATGTGGTAGGGAGATATTATTACTGTTTACTTTGCATGTGTGATGTTTTTGAAGTAGAGATTGTTTTACGTAATCTTGCTACACAAAATGTAATCAGTGTGCATTCTTTATCAACACACCTTTAGGCCTGACAAATACAAAGATATATATATGTGTGTGTGTGTTTTTCTGTGTGTATGTGTCTGAATAACTGCATAAAATGGTATGCATTAGGTAGGAAGGTACCTGCAGGGTTATTGGCATATATGTAGTCTCAACAGGGTCTTAATACATGATTATACTATACCTGTATGTAGGTACACTCAGAATATCTCTACATGGGTAAACCTGTATGCAGTGAATATCATGGCCTAGGAAAAATCATTCAGTGACAGTCCTAATATTGATGGTAATCAAAAGTGTGCAACTTTAGGAGGCCCTGCCTATGTATACCAGATGCTGGCTTCAAATTACATGTTATAGGTTCATAGGTAGATACTAGTCATGCAGTCTAGGAAACCATTAAGAAGCCTTGCCCTAATTCTGAATTGCCCCAAAGCACTGTCAGGTTCAGTGACTTACTCAATATGACACAGTAGGCAAATGAAGGTAGAAAGATTCAAACTATGTACCCTTGGCATAAGAAGCAGCTCATTAACAAGTTAGAGTGTTAGTCCCCTGATCTAGATGCTAGTGAAAATCTGATAAGCATATTTTCATGTTTTTATTCTCAGTCAATGAGATGAGCAAGGTTTACAAAGTCATTCCTACTGAGTGTTCTGAAAGAAATATATCCCTGGATGGGCATGGACCACCAACGTGTCAGTTAACAGCTGAACAAGCTAACCAAGTGCACTACAAAGACCCTTATCTGTTTACTATCCACAATCTTTTTGGGGAGGAGCACAATAGAACCAAGGTATCAACCCATCCACGGGCATAAAATAAATATCTGGCATTGCCCAAAGAAATACACCAAGACCACATACTTCTACCACACAGGCACCCTATAGAATGTATTGTAGTGGGAATATGTCAGCAAGGGATGTGGTTATCCTCACAAACATTCTTTTTCTTTCACTGGGGCATGTCCAACCATGGCAAACAAAGGAGATACAAGTTCTTCCATATAGAGAATATTGCTACAGACTCAGTGTCACCAGGGCTTAATGATGATCGGCCATGGTAAATCTGAACATGGCTTGCAGGATGTTGTGAATGACATTTATAATGTCAGTGGCCAGGAAAATGATATGCTGGGCCACTGAAGTGACTGATGCTGTTAAGGCTTATGCTGCACAACTGGTATAAAAGCCGAAGGTAACAGAAGGTGGCCGGGTGACAGACCCACCTTTGTCAAAGGCAGAGGAGTTTCTTGCTTCTCTTCATGGAGGTTCTGACATGTTGAGTCTTGGCTATAGGAGCTAAGCTAAGCTGGTCACCAAGAATATCCACTGGAGATGCTGCAGGTGGATAAGACTTTACAGTAGCAAACATCAAGCATCTGCAAGCATCTGAATGCTGGGTAAATGTGTGGTGTAATACAAAGTAAAAGTATTATCACATCTTTTCACAGGAACAAGAGAGGTTCAGACTAGGAGACCACCAGCACATGTTATTTATTTTATTATTATTTATTTTACATTTGTTAACCGGGCTAGTCCAACTGGATGAATATCCATTTTCAGTAGAGGCCCAGGGAGATAAGCTCTAATTTGTACAATTTGTTAATACTAACTTAAACATCTAAGCATAACATTGACAAAAAATAAAAGAAATCTTTTTTAACATTTTTCAAAACTTGAATAGGTAGAAAGCAAGGAAAAGAAAAAGAAAGAAAGAGAAAAAAAGCAGAACTAGGATTAGTAAAATTATAAAAAAAGACCCTTGTTCATATATTGTGAGAAAAAATATCAGCGAGAGTAGACTTTGAGAAATCTAATTATCTACTAAAATTCGAAAGACTGAGTTTATTAAGGATTTCACTGACATAGAGTCTGAAATTAAAGGATAAAAGAAAAAAGTGTGTATAACATGAATTGCTTAAGGCAGAAGTTAGTCAGGATTACAACTAGGGCAAAGCCAGTGTTTTTTTAGGTATATTTTAAGTTTTGGTTTGAAGTTATTTAGAGAGGAAATAGAGGTAAGATCAGGAGGAAGAAGGTTCCATTTTTTCCCAACTACATTAGAGAAGAGAGCATCGCCTGCTCTGTTGCTGGATTTGCTGGAGGAGATAAGTAGTTTATTTGAGGAGCGCAGGGAGTTAAGATTCAGGTAGGGAGTAATCAGGGTAGATAGACTTGGGGTCTTCTTTGGTTGGTAAAAGTATTTTGTGGGCCAATGTAATTTGGTTAAACTCAAGTAGATTTTGAAATTCAAGCCAGCCTAGTTGAGGTAGATTCTGGCAATGGTGTGTTCTAAATGGTCGTCCAGTGGCAAATCTAGCAATGCTATTATAAGATTTAACCAGTTTAGAGAGATTGCTTTTTGAAAGGTGAGTATAGATAGTAGAAGCATATAGAAGTGAGGAGATGAGGTGGGAGTGGTCGATACTTGTTTTAGCTAAAGGAGAGAGGAATGGCTTAATACTGTATAGGGCACCCATTTTTTTGTTGACTATGTTTACAATATTGTTGATATGCTCATTGAAAGTAAGGTGGTTGTCAATAGTAACCCCTAATAGTTTTGTTAAGTCAGGTTGTATGTGAGTACCATTTTTTGATAGGACAGTGAAATCAGTAAGGGTGTGCTTTTGGATTGGTGAAAATAGTAGGAGCTTCGTTTTTTTGGGGTTAAGTAGAAGACAGCGTTGAAGAAACCAAGACTCAACTTTATTAAATGCTTCTTGTGTTTTTAGTAAAAGATCAGATGAGGTCTTAGCTGAGCATAAAATTGTCGAGTCATCAGCATATTGTAAACATGTAGTTTGCGGAATAGCTAAGTGTAAGTCATTAATGAAAATTGAGAAGAGGAGTGGACCTAAAATAGAGCCCTGAGGGACTCCTAGGGTGACAGGCAGTAGGGAGGATAGTTGATTATCCCATAGGACTGCTTGCTGTCGGTTAGTAAGATAGGCTCTGAACCAGTTTATAGCCTGAGTATCAAATGAGAGGTGTGTAAGAATGTTTATTAATAGCTGGTGATTAACCATATCGAAAGCTTTAGACAGGTCTATAAAGAGAGCTGATGTGAGGATGTTGTTATTTCTGTTTTGGTTAATGGAGTTGCAGAAAGACAGTAGGGCAGTTGTAGTACTGTGGTGTGGCCTGAAGCCATGTTGGCAATCAGCTAGCAAATTGTATTGAGTTAGATGGTTAAGTAATTGCTTTTGAATGCATTTTTCCATTATTTTTGCCAATGGGGATAATAGGGCTATCGGGCGATAGAGTGGTCATTAGAGTTCCCTCCTTTATGGAGTGGAATGATGTGAGAGATTTTCCAGATGGTAGGGATTTCTCCCTTGGCAATAGTTCTGTTAATGAGGATGGAAATTGGGTAGGCTATAGCTTTGGCAGCTGTCTGCAAGTATTCTTCTTGTAACTGGTCTGCTGATGGAGTGCAAGGTTTAAGTTTTTGGATAAGCCTACAGATATCTTGAGTGGGGACAGGTTGTAATTGAAATATAGGGGCTAAGGTCTTGTTTGTGTTTGGAGGGAATGTAATATCAGGTGAAAGTTGGTTAGCTAGTGCTTGTATAGTTTCTGTGAAGTAGGTATTAAAGGCATTTGCTGTTTGTCTAGGATTTTCTCTTTGACTGCCTGTAGGGTTTGGAGTTTTGGTTTGACCCGGGTGAAGTAGTCTATTGATACTTGCCCAAAATTTTTGTAGGTTATTTTGGTATTTGGTTTGAGTGTTCATGTAAAATTGTTTCTTGTCTAAGAGAATAGCTAGTTTTGTTCTATTTCTCAACTGTTTATAGGTGAGGTGATCTGAAGTACTTTTAGTAGTTCTCCATTTGGCCCAGGCTTTGTTTCTGAGTAGCATGTTTTGTCTGGTGTTTTTCGACAGCCAAGGGCCGGGTTTGGCTCTAATTCTTATGTTCCGCTTTGGAGCGTGGTGGTCAAGGATTGCTAGAAATTTGGAGTTAAAGTAGTTAACTGCCTCAGTGAGAGGTAGATTTTTTAAGGGGGTCCAATTACAGGCTTTGATTTCATTTTGGAATAATTCTGGATTGAAGTCTCTATTGTATCTAATTGTTTTATATGTGATAGAATGGGGGACATCATTCTTTTCCCTGATCAGGTAGGTTAAGGAATGGTCACTGAGATTGTCAGGGAATATCCCTACTTTGTATGTTCGATGAGGTTTATTAATGAGTATCCAGTCTAGGATGCTTTCCTTTTTGCTGGATTTATTAATTCTGGTTGGGGAGGAAATAATTTGAGAGTACCCATGCAGGTCAATATGCAAGATGGGATCCTCTGTATTAATATTGTTCCAGTCAATGTTAAAGTCTCCCATAATGATGGTTTCTTGGGGGAAGTATGGGGATAGGGTACTGAGGATTTCCTCGAGTAAGCTGATGTTATCGCCTGGAGGTAAGTAGATGCAGATGATATATAAGGACTTACTGGAGTTTAGTTGAAGTTTAGAGACAAGGATTTCAGCCTTGGTCTCAGGAAGAGCTTTGTAGTCAATGGGGGCAAGTTGTAGGCTATTTTTGAAGAGAATAGCTACTCCCCCTCCCTTCTTTTTTATGCGGTTGTGCCTTATAATACTGTAACCTGGAGGGGTGATGATATTATCTTTAGTATGGGTTTTGAGCCATGTTTCAGTTAGACATAGTATGTCAAAAGATTGATCATCTAATAATGCATGGAGGTGTGCAAGTTTGTTGTTTAAGCTGTGTATATTGAGTTGTGCAATGAAGAGAGAGTTTGTAAGTGTAGTGGGAGTTTGTGTTGTGGGTGGAGAGGGGTTAAGATTATTAGCTTGAGGTAAGCTAGAAGGGCCTGGATTTGGATGTATATCACCATCTTGCAAGTGATTTGTTTTGGGTTTAATTAGATAGGGTAGAAACTGAGAGATTAAGCTTGGGAGTTTCCTAGTCTTTGGGAAATAGTACTTGATGTGAAGCAGTCTATGGTATTTTGTTAGAAGATAATGTGTTTCTGAGGTGATATTAATATGGTTTTGGGCAGTGGCTATGATTAAGGTAGAATGTGTTGGAGGGTGGTAAGTATTTAGATTTTTTTGTATGTTCAAAGGATGTTAAGAGGTAAGCTGAGGTGAGGCTCATTAAAAGTGAGGGGAAGAGTAGCAAGGTGAGCTGTGTGAAGAGAGTATGGGATGGCATGACTAAGGTTGATATTTAAAAGTAGTTAAAAAAGAGAGTGGGAGTGGTGAAGATGCTCTGAGGAAGTAAGTAGAGGAGAAAGAGCAGTATAAGAGGAGGGGAGAGGAACTGGTAGTATAATCAGGGTGGGGATAGTTAAATTGGGGGAGGGGTGAGTATAGAGAGTGAGGTAAGGGGAGGGGAAGCAAAGGATTGGTTAATGTGAGAGGGGGGTGGGGTTTAGAGCTATAAGTCTAGGACCACTGGGGGTGGGTGGGAATTGGGGGTAGGGTAGGGGAGCGGAGTGAGCCTGCAGGGCGAACGGAGCGGGAAGAGCCCAAGGAGAGTAGAAGGATGGGAACAATCAGAAGAACTAGGTGGTAGGCAGGGGGGAAAGTGAGTAGTAAGGAGGCAAAAATCCACAGCGTAGTGAAAATAGGAAACCAAGAAAATATTTCAGGAAAACTATAGTGGAAGGAGGGAAAGAACAAAATTATTAAGCAGACAGAAGGAAGGCTACAGTGGAGAGGAAAAGGTACTAGATTACAGGTGAGAGATTGATATGGGTAAATATAGCCAAGCTGGTGGCCGATTGGGTTATCTAGTATTCTGTCCTTCCAGTATGGGAAGTAATACGCATTCATTCACTGGGATTCTTGTAATGGTGATCGGTATGATTTATTGTGAGAACTTTCCTTTGGTTTCTTCACCGGTAAAATTTTATTAGGCCCCAACATCATGTTTATACTGCTGCTTGATGTCAGAGATCAATCAAGCTCTGACAATGATGGCAGCAAAGTGTAGCATGGCTGTGGGTCATGGTGTTAGTGTTGGAGACGGTCAATATAGCATTAACCCCCACCCACACTAGTCAGTAGACATGGCTTCTGTGCCTTTTGGACCCACCCCAGACACACAGGAGAATAAAGAGGGAGGAAGTCACTGACAGACTGATATTGTTGCCATGGGTGCAGTCCCTCGTGATTGCCACAAAGTCCACTGGGCAGATTTAAGATAGGGGTGGCATTATGCCAGTCGACATGTATGCCAGGGGTACCACTTCTATCTGAGCTAGCTGTCTTTGTGTCTGTGCCCCAGCAAATATGTAGAGCCTTCATACAGTAACAGGTTAAAACAATGTAGTCCTAGCCAAGACGAAAGGTGTTTTAAAAGGTGTGTGTAACCTCTGGGAGTGCATATCCCACACATGTGACATTCTGGGCATGGGCATAGGGTGTCTACATGAAGAAGGTGCCATTGTTGCAAACAATTTCCATAGTGAATCTACCTCCATCTCCTGTGGTGAGGGCCACTGTTGTAGGGGTAGGCCATGGTCAGGCACAAGTAGTGCTATCACTTTCACTTCCACTCTACCATCCACTGTAGAGGGAAGTACAATACACCATTGATATCCATAAGGATGCAATGCTCTTTCTGAGGTGATTCACAATAAGGACTATTACTTATGTTCAAGGAGCACTCCTTACTCTTGGCAGAGTCTATATAGTGCCTCTGACCCTCACAGGAGATCCCATGGATGAGGATGTGTATGGTCTGCACATGCACTTCTGTGAGTGTCCCAGACCTGTCTGTATAATCTAACCACAGCTCTGAAACATCTGCTGAGGCTGTGCCCCAGCATAAATGCACTCAAATGTCCATAAGTGCCAGCTTCACACACACAAGCAACAATGGAGGCAGTATCTCCTGCCTGCTCACTATATCCTAGTCTCCTACACCTCCAGGTCTGACATGCCCTACAACAAGTTAAGTTCACACATACCAACAGACAGACAGACAGACACATAGGCACACACATCCATGCATATAATGATTCTTTTGCCCAGCCCTCTGTACTCTTACTTGGATAGCCCATGTCTGATGCACAGTATGGTCAATCTATGAATGGTTCAGAACAGCCTGGGAGAGGGCTTGCATACATCACTTTTTTGTATACTTTTTTACTTTGGCCCATATTTATAAACTAGCTGCTGTCTCTTAGCCAGTGCCACTGCTTACTGCACCTGCCTTCACTTCTCACTATTCTCCATTGCAGCAATGTCTGGAACAGGTTCCTCCATTGTTGAATATGACACTTCTTCTTGCTGAATTTGTCCACCGTGCAGCAATTGTTTGCATGCAGTGATGCATGTGGATGGGTGTACTTCAGTAGACTATTTAATTTATTCTCACTTAACCGAGATGACAACACAGAATCCTTATTTAAACGAATGTTCACATCACCAGAATTTTAATCCGGGAAAGGAGGCAGTCGGACAGCATGGGGAAATTTGGCTTTTTCCCCACTATAGTGTAATCTTGAAGTTGGTATATTTAGTTAGGGGGTGTGGGGGTGCAGACCCCCCTTGGGTGGGTTTGACATGCTTCAGTGTGTTTGTTTTTTAATGTTGGCCAACTGTCTCCTTTCCCAGATTAAAATTCTAGTAATGTGAACGTTTGTTGAAATAAGATTTTGGTGTTGTTGTCTTGGTTAAGTAAGATTTGATTAAATGGAATTCTGTTCTGTTGAAGTAGAACCATATACATATATATATATATATATATATATATATATATATATATATATATATATGGGTCCATGTCTCGAGATTCATAAAATCGAGGCCACAACCTAGAGGTTGTGAAATCTTGAAAGTAAGAAAGTAACTAAAAAAAAAAAAAGAAAACATGTAAAATCATGTTTTTGCAAGGGGGGGCAAGCCCCCCTGCACCCCCACACCCCCTGCAACTTAAATATACTTTGAGATCATGCTACAGTGAAGAAAACAGTATTATACAATGACTGGCCATTAACATTCTAAAACGAGCATGCTGATTGGCCAGCCCAACCAGTGTGCCCATTGTATATACCAACGGAAAAAGGTCCAGTCGTCCGGACTTTTTTCCGTGGGTATAGTCTTTAATTTTAACTTTTTTTCAACAAAAATAAAAACAAAATTTGTAGTCCCGGCTCCGGACATACAAGACAGACACCATGCAGAAAATACAAGGGAATCAGGTACGTTGTTTAAAACTAAAGACACATACCTGATTTCCCTTGTATTTCTTCCATTCTGTCTCTCTCCTATCCTAAACTTCCCGAACCTTTTAAAACAAAAAAAAAGAGAGGAAAACCGGAGCAAGAGAGATCTTCTTTTCTCCGTTGCTTACTTTTCTGAGCACTGATGTACTGGGTATGCATGAGAACACAAGTCCCATACGTTTGCACAGTACATCAACACAAGGATAAGTATACCACCAGCCACGGAAGAACAGT